>NW_004524659.1:2994339-3049040 GCF_000260255.1 Octodon degus | reverse complement strand
TCTCTCTCTCTCTCTCTCTCTCTCTCTCTCTCTCTCTCTCTCTGTCTCCAATCCTCCACTTTTTCTCCTGCCATCCCCCAATCAGATTAACCTTTGCATTTTGATTTTCTCTGTATCATGAAAATCTAAAGAATGAAAAACAAGTAAGCAAATGCTCCACATCACATTTTGTGAGGTTCCATTTCAACGCTGAGCAGAGCAGGTCCCCAGCGCCTGGCTGGCTCTAAAAAGACTTGTCTGCTTTGTTCCCAATACTACTTATGTTTAGGGAGGGGTAGCAACGTGGAGAGCGCAGACTGAGATTTTATATCCAGGCTCTTGGCTTGCAAAATTCCAGCATGATTCTCCAGGGTCTGTTCACTTAGAAGCTTCATAAATCCGGATGCCAGAAGAACCCGGGGAGGAGACTACACTAGGGAAGCCCTGCACCAGTTTGTCCTCTGGTGTCCTGCCACGAATCAGAACATCACCCACTACCCTGGCCATGATGGGGCAAACCCTCTGTAGCCTAAATCAAGAAAGGCTGAGCACCAGCTTCGTGGCTGTGCCCACCAGACTGCTTAGGAGTTACCCACAGCAAAGGCAGAGTCAGCCCAGCATTAGCCATAAGCCACAGGGTGAGGACACACTGGAACCTTAAGAAAAGAAATTGAAAAAACAAATTGAGTTAGCTCCATCGGTGCCTTTCTGAGCCTGTCTAACTAGGAGGAGCTTCTGATACCTGATGTCATTAGAGTCCCTTCACTTTGGGAAAGGTGACAGCACCAGACCTCCGATGCTGTCTGGGTTCAGGACAGGGAGAAAGGAAAAGGCCAGTACAGGAATTCTGACTTCCTCAGTGAAAGAAATGTGACGCAAGTAAGTGACTTGCATTTAGCGATAACACAGTCAGGGGCATCACCCGCAGCTAGTCCCAGATACAAGTGCTCCTGTCACCCCTGCTTTCACAGAGACCTCATGCTAAGGGGACACAGGGAAGAAAGGACACCAGGGAGATGCCGCCCTGGTGAAGCCACCACCAGATCAGAAGAGGAGGCAGAGACAGATCCCAAGGGTAGCAGACAGCGGGCGTGGGCCACAGGTGTGGATGGACAGAAGTCTCCTCCCCTGAAGAGATAACTTCCGGCAGGAAATCCTACCAACTCTAGAGTCATCACCCAGGTTTCTCCTCCTTCCAGACACAGAAGCAGCACACACGCAGCCACCATCAGCCTCAGGCACCTGAATGGGAATGAGTATGGGTGACTCGCACACTCCTCCAAGCATGTGGCCTCCGCCTTCCAGAGGCACCATCATCAGCCGGCTCTGGTGCCACTTGCTGCAGAGCCACCCCGGGAGTGGCACTGGATATGGAGGTGAGCACTGCTTTGCTAGCAGAGCCCCCAAGGATGGGCTTTGTAGGCAGCACTATGGCGTCCTGTGGGCCCTGTCTCGATCTGTGTTTCCACGCCCCCCCCCCAGTTTTCTTGAAGGGGCCTGAGAAGGGTTTTGGGCCCTAAGAAGTCCCTTTCCTCCCTTTCCTGCCCCAGAACCCTGTGCTCCCTGCCCTACCCCACCCAAGATCCTCTCGGCAAAGAACCATTGAGGACCCTCCTCTCTGCCTCTACAGGACCTTCTCTCTCCCTCTTGTCCAGGAGGCAGTGTGTGCTGTGCTTCCTTCCAGAACACAGGCCCCTCTCAGGGTCAGGTCCAGCAGCCTTCCCTATCCATCGCTGCCAGCCTGCCTTATCCAGAGCTCATGGCTCTGCTCCTGGTGCCTTGCCTTTTACAGCAACCTTAGCTGGCTCTGTGCAGCTGGTCCTGGGGAGTCTCTGTTCCTCACAGCAGCTCTGATGCCCCCAAGCCAACCATGGAGTGCTGCTGCAAAGGTGGGATGTTCCTGCTGTCACCTGCACCCCCAGTGAGCCTGCACTGACTCCACAGAGCTGTCCTCAGGCAGCATGCTGTCTCCACATGGTCTCTGTCCCTCAGACCATACCATGGAAACTTGAAGGCCTTAATAGTGACAAGTTAGCATCACCAAGAGCCTGCCAAGCACCAGGTCCCGTGCTGTGGGACACGGGCTGTGCCAGGTTCCCCGTGCCTAGCCTATTGGCTCTGACACATGGCGGGGGGGGGGGGGGGCACAGGAATGCTGAGGTAGGAAGAAGGGAGAGGGGAAATGCAGGAGGGAGGGTGAGAGGACAGAAGGGAGGGAGCAGGCCTGGGAAGCTAAAGGCCGATGGAAGGGTGCACAGTAAAGACAGAAGGATGGAAAGGGGAAGCAAGCGGACTATGCAATGGAGGAAAGAAAGAGAAGGAGAGTGAAAGGAAGGGGAGGAAGGGAGGGAGCTGGTGCTGTAGGTGGGGCTAGGACAGGGAAGAAGGAAGGCTGGCTCCTCCCCACCCTGCTGGGTCCTGTTCCCTGCTCTTCCTTGTCCCTGTGACCTGTCCACTCCAGAAGAACTCTAAGAAAGAGCTAGCTGGGCACCTTCAGCCCTCTGCCCAAAGAAAGGTGGGTGGCCAGCTCCAGAGGGGAGATGCTTCCCAGGGGCCAGGGACCTTGGCGCAGGTAACGCCTGCATACTGAAGCTGAAGAGCTAGGGCCGCCTCTAAGCGCTGTTCTGATGCAGGCCATCCTGGAGCATGCGCACTCAGAGTCCCGTCCAGCTGTACCTCCCCAGGACCAAGTTCCACTTGCAGCCCAGAGCACAACTTCCTCAGATCTACTGGGAACCAGGACCCTGCCCCAAATGCCACTCCTCCAAGTGGATTTGGAAGTCCTGCTCCCCAACAGAGTGACTGACTCTCTGGGCCTCAAAGAATGCTAGTAGATGGGCCCAGCCCTAAAGGGCACAGCCATGGGCCCTCGGAGAGGCCAGAAGCAGAGCCTCCTGGTGCGCAAAGCTACCTGGGAAAAATGCCCCTGGGAATCAGCCACTCACCTACCACTGGTGATCAAGTGCCTCCTGGGCTCACAGCTGCCTTCTGGGGACCCAATAATTTGAAAAAGAAAAAAAAAATTCTGCCTGTGTGGTGCTTGTGTTTCAGTGGGCAGCTCCAATCAAAAAGCAGATATAAGTAAACTATGTCCATCAAAAAAGTTAAGCTGATGAAAATGGCCATGACTGAGGCTATTTTAGAGAACACAGAGTCCTCAAAGAAAGTAACATCTGACAAAATGCCAGAATAAGGATGTGAGCCTCATGAAAATCTGGGGGTGAATGTTACAGGAACAAATTATTAGTGGGATCAGAAGGAGATGGAGCCTCCAAGGAGCAGGGGCATAGGGAGCGAGGTGGGGAAGGGTGAGGACACCCGGGGAGCAGACACATACCATGGCAGGCATGGTAAGAAAATTGGATTTTGTCCCAGGCCACTGATTGAAGGAACACCAGGATCTGATTAGCACTGTATCTGCTGTAGGGAGAAGAAACCAGAGGGACCAGCACCAAGGCAGGGAGGCCCCTGGAATGCTGCGGCCTCTGCACAGGTGCACAAGTATGCCTGAGAAGGAAAGAAGCAGGCAGACTTGGGATGGGCTCCAGGATGCAGGCAAGTGGAACACCAAGGGCAAGAAGAACCCAGCATCACCCTGCGCTCCCCTAGCCCTGGTCCTCAGGGACACAGAGCACCAGTTTCCCAGCCAGCCCCACCCAGAGATAAAGTGCCTTAGCTGGGTTCCCACACTCTGACATCTTGGGGCCCTGCTGACCCCGAAGGACTGCACTTTCCCAAGTACCAATTTCTAAAGACTGCGGATGACTCTCTAAGAGCTCTGTCCAAAGTCAGATAACAATCCAGAGCTCATACCCCAACTGTCTCCTTCCCTGGGGTCTCACAAGGCCCTCGCACTCCCCTGAGGCCACCGTCCCTGGCCCTAATCACCCTCTCCAGAACCAGACACTGAAGAAAATGCCCCCCCAGGGGCTGCAGAAGTGCTTCGAATCAGCCAGCCTGAAGCCTGGTCACCCACCATGCCCGGTCCACCGAACCCCCAACCAAAGTTCTTGCCCACCCCACCCATCCTGCCCTGACCCTCCCTGTCTTGTGCTCCCAGTCTGGCCCCACACTCCTCCCCTTGGGAACTGTGAGGAACAGACTCTCATCAATAGCTGTTGCCCCCTCTTCTGGGGGCTTCTTATCCTTAATTAATAATTAAGCCAATACTGGAAGACAGCAAGTCCCAAATCAGCAAGATGGACCCCGTGGAGAAAAGGACAGGGCTCAGAAAGAGTTCAAGTCTGGGCCTGCTGAGCACAGCTCCCAAGAGGCACCTGCTGGCTGGTGGCTTCCCCAGGAAGCCACCACCCTCCTCGCAGAAGGCAGGCCGCGGACCCTGAGGCTACTGACTGCTGCCAGAGCAGGTGCCTAAGGAGCTGTTTTCAATACCCGCCAAGTGCCTCAGAAATGAACTCTAGGAACTCGGCCAGATTCTCCCTACACCTGTTGGTCTCTTCTACAGGGTCCCACAACTGTCTCGCCGAGGTCAGGCCGCCCGAGGCTGGTGCCAGACCTCGAGGGAGGGCCTGCGCGCATGCGCATATGTGCGCTCCTGCACGGAAGGGCTCCCGAGCGCGCGCGGTGCGGTGGCAGGCGTCTGAAAGGGTCCAACACTGAGTGCGTTGCGCTGTCCAGACATGCTCGCAAAGGAAGCCTCTTCTTTCTTTTTAAAACAAAGGTAACTTTGATGGAGAAGCTACTTGATACCTGTTCGATCTAAATGCTTTCAGGATACACAGACATCAGACGCTTCCCGAAACCTGAGACCCTGAGACATCATCCCGGGTGCTGGGATGATAAAAGATGAACCGCTCCTGCCCCTCCGCCTGCCTACCCGGTGCATGTATTTTTACATGTTTTAGCACGAAAAAAAAAAAAAAAAGCCAAGCTGCTCAGAGCCAATCAAATTACATCCCTGTCTCTTTAATAAACAAATCCATGTGCACATTAACAGTGTTGAAAATTCAATTTAAACTCTTTGTCTGTTGCTGCTTACTCTAAAGATGGTCTTTCTTAAACAACAGAACACCAAGGAGTCGTTAGTGCTCTCTCTTCATTACTTCAAAAAACCAATCATTAGACACCAGAGTATATACGTAATTAGAAAATCACTTCCTTTGCAATCCAAGCTAAGTAGTTTACATACTGTAATTACAGGGACAAAATCAATTTTTAATCATTTCCCTGATTGGGCTCATCAGCTCTGTGGGAACATTGTAACCTGCTTGTTGTGCACAAGCAACATCTGGGCTAAAACAATTACCCTTTGTTTGCTACAATATTCCTTAAATCTTTTTGCTTGCATAAAAAAAAAAATGAAAACATGAAGACGAGATATTTGGATGTCTTTTTGTCCTTGATCAACATATATCTGAAAGTTCTCCTCGCGAGGCGAGCTTCACGTGCCCCGGAATTTACGGTTTAACACTACACATCCAAGGAATGTATTTTTTCAGTGAGATAAAAGTATCTGATTGTTTTAAAGATCCATTCAGCTGCCTAATTGTTCCATAGCTAACACATGGTATTCAAACAACCCACACATTACAAAAGCTCATCTGGGTAATCATGGGCAACTATTATTTCGATGGTTTACACTTTTCTAATACAAATGAATGGATTTTATCAAAATTTAAAAAAAAAAAACTAAAAAGCTGAGTATGTGTGAAAAATAGTTGGTATGAATTGGCAAGGCGAGGCTGAGCATTTTGTTCTCTTAATAGGAAATGACCTCATTTACACTGGAGTAATAATTAGTACTGCTTCACTGACAGTTAAGAAAAAAAAAAACTTTCCCAGTATAATAAGACAGCATCTCCTTTGTTAGGAGATCTACATTGATTATTAACCCTTGCCAAGAAATTCCAAGTTTAACTCTATGTTCCACTGGGCCCATGCTTGCTGGCAAAAGATAAAAATAACTGTTTTGGAAACCGTTGCCTCTTGCCCAGACTTCCAAAGTTTTGCCTCTGAGCTTTTAAGTGACAATCTGAAACACTTGGTGTCCCCTTTGAAGAAACATAGAAAGCCTCACCACCCCACCCCACCGCTACCAAGAGCCCCAGTTGGCCCCCTGGACTCCCCCGGTGGCCCTGGTCCTCCCTATCCTTTTGAAGTTTATTGGCTTTGATTATGGCTTCCAAGTCTCCCAACCTACAATTAATTCATAGTCAAAACAGCCCTGTGAAGGGAAAAGCAGAGAGAGAAAGTGGAAGAGGCAGAAAGATATTCTTGTGGGGGGCTCAGCCCTAACCTATGGTGGGAGAGATAGGAGCAGTTGAAGCAATGCGGTCCAGGAAGCAGCCAGAATGGATTTATCACACACACACACACACACACACACACACACACACACACACACACCTTCTAAATCTGCTCATTGGTTAAGCATTCTGAAACTCAGAGTAACAACTACCATTTATTAAGCGCTTACCATGTCCCAAACAGAGTTCCAAGAATTAATACACACAGTTTTCCTTCAGCCTTTCAAGAATAACACAGGTGTTATTATCCTGTGCATTGGCTGACGGGAAACTGAGGAAACAGCCGTCAAGCTTAAGAGCTCAGGCGACTGAATCCAGCTGGGCTAACTGCAGGGCCTGTGCTGTAACCCACTAAGCCACAGCTTCCCAGCGCCAGCCTTGGAGAGCCGCAGCTGGAAGGTGGTCAAATGTGCCTCAATGTCCACTTGATGCCAAGATCCGAGACACTCGGCAGCCCCACAATGGTGCCCTGAGACACACACAGTCATCATCTGGTCGTCCAGGCTCAGTAGGAAGCACAAACCACAATACGCATGTTTTCCAAATGCCTCAGGAGCCTGCATTTCAAGCTGCCCTGCCAATTCACAGAACCGGGACTCACCCAGGCTGGGGGCCCCCACCCATGCCCAGAGGCCACCTCCTCAGAGATGCAGGGATTGGCAGGCTCCCCCAGCCTCACTCCATCCAAAGTCCTTGCCCAATCTGACCTCAGATCTCGCTCTATGGCGCATCAGCTGAAGATTCAACAGGATAGCAGATCCAAGACAATTCTGTCTCCCAGAGATAGTGGTACCAAAAAAAACCCCAGATCTCTAGGAAAAATAATGTTTTAATATTTTCTAATAGGTGGTGTCACCACATGAACCAACAACATTTATCCCTTTATACAAGGCATTTCCTAGCCCCATCAAATCCCAAAGTATCTATGCAATACACTTTGCTTGAAGAAGAAATATGAAATAACTGAAAAGCACAGAGTAGTTGTTTTCTGGTTCACCTACAGGACTGATGCTCATATATTCTACTTATCAGATATTGACTAGATACTCAGCTGTCACCTAGAACTGCACTGTACAACTCAGTGGCCACTTGTCACAGGCAGCTGCGGAGCCCTGGAAGTGTGGCCAGGCCAAGCTGAGAAGTGCTGCACATTCAAATATAAACCACACTTGGAAGACTGCGAGACATTTCCTTATTCTTTATAGCTTCTATATGTTGACATGATAATATTTGGGATATACTGAAAAACACAAAATATGTCTTCAAATCAGATTCACCACTTTCTGTTTACCAGTTTCCTGCAGCTATTAAAAATTTCAAAGTCACATATATAACTTCACATTTGCTGTTTGAATTATATTTATATGATACTAGAGTCAATTCTTTAAAAAAAACATGCAAATTGCTTAAATATGAGGCTTTAGTTACATGGTTGTGGCTACCTTGCTGTCCTCAAGTGACTCAAACATTTACCTTTCGTGATAATTTCAGCTTTGAAAAAGAGCCAGGAGTCCCACCATGCCAGATCCAGTGCATAAGGTACAAGAGGATGCCACGGTGTTTTTACATAACAGATATTTGCTTAAATGTCTTTGAGTTGATTTGAGATATCAAGGTAGCCATGAAAAGACACTTAGGAAAGGAAACTTCCAGAAGTGGTTCAGAAAGCGGCAGGAAGGAAGGGATCGGTGTGTCTGAGGGAGCGGGGAGCATTTTGAGGGAGATTAGTAGCAATGTGCCTTTTACTGTAATGATTTCTTTTACTTTTATTTAAACCTTCACTGTATTATTATTTGTTTCTTTACAGCTCATACAGTGTCGATACAGAGCTTAGCAAAAAAAAAAAAAAATTTAAAGCTATTTCCCCAACTGAATTCACCCTTACTAAAAATTTTCTTGTTTTCTGAAGCAAGTTTTTTTTAAAAAACGTATTAACTTCAATATCATAGGAAATAGTGCCCTCAGAGATCCCTGGGGCCAGGACAGAAGCTTCACAAGCATTAACTGAGCCATCCTAAGTTCTCCTTAACAAGAATCATTCTTGTGATTTGGCTCATCTACTTTTTTACTGCTATAAAATTAGTTAATCAATTAAGATCACTTCTTGGTAGGAAATCTAGAACACATTAAAGGTGTTAGAAGAAAAAAACAATCATACATAATTGCATCGTCCATTGTTTGCTGCTAATAGTTCCATGGGCTTCCTTCCATTACTGTTGGCCTGTGCATGCAGTATGTGTGTATAACCACATGCATGTATTTGTACATGATCATGACCATAGTGCAGAACATACTTCACAAGTGCTTTTTTATTTTAAATTTCCAAAACCTTCAAGTCCCAAATGAAGATAGGTGCTGCGTGGCTATATGAAAATGTAGCCTACATCTGATAAAGGACTAGTATGCAAAATATACACAGAACATTTAAAATTTTTTTTATTTTAAATATTTTATTTGTGTGTGTGTGTGTGTGTGTGTGTGGCCAGCTCAGCCCACCAGGGGGCGGGGCTGGCTGGCATGTGGTGCGGGGGATTGAACCGCGGTCCCTGTGCTTTGCTAAGCTTGTTCTATGCAGGTGCTTTAGACCACTGAGCCATCTCACCAGCCCTACACAGAACATTTAAAACTCAATAGTATGAAAGCAACAAATCAGGTTAGGGAGAGAGCTCAGCTGTCTAAACACCTGACTGGCAAGTACAAAGACCCAAGTTCAATCCCCAACACCAAATGCTGTGCTGGCCACCAAAACCACGTGTGTGCGTGGTAAATATCAGCATCCCTGCACTGGGAGGCTAAGACGGGAGGAGCACTGTGAGTCCAAGCTGTGTAGCGAGACCCTGTGCCAAATTTATTCATTTTTAATTATTAAAAAAGAAAGCAACAGATCAATTAAAAAATGAACAAATTACCTGAATTAGATACCTCCTAAAAAAAAGTATACAGACATCAAGTAAGACATGAGACAACTGTGCACACACTTATGCCATTAAAGAATTGCAAATTAAAACAAAAATGAAGAAAAAATGAGCTACTACTACACACTATTCTTATTACAGGGCCTGAAACTCTCCACATTGACAACTTCACCTGCCGGTGAGGATGCAAAAGCCTCAGGAACTCTCAGCTTTGGTTGTTGGAAAGACAAGATTGTGTCACTACTTTAGAAGAGGGTTTGGCAGTTTCGCACAAAGTTAAAATAGCTGTACTGCTAGAAATCACACTCCTTGCTGTGTACACAAATAGACTGAAATGTATACCTAGAGTAAAAGCTACATACAAATGTTGAAAGTGTGATATTATGTATAACTGCCAAACTTGGAAACAATCAAAGTGTCTTTTAACGGATGAATAAATAGGTAGTATTCTTATTTAATGGAATATTATTAAGTAATCAAAAAAACTAGCAGGCCAGGGAGATAGCTCAGTGGAATAAGTGCTTGCCTGGCAAGCTCAAGGTCCTGAGTTCGATCCCTGGTACCCCCCTCACCCCCCCAAAAAAAGAAAGAAAAAAATTAGCTACTGAAATATTAAAATAGATTGAGGCAGCTTAAGTACATACTTCTATGTGAAAGAAGTCAATCTTAAAAACACAAATCACCAGTCCAAATACATGACATTCTAGAAAAGGCAAAACAACTTAGCAAAAAGACCAGTGGGTAGCACGTGTTCAGAGAGACAGGGAACTAGAGAAACTGCCGTGTAAATGTTCATGTTTTTATACACTTTCAAAAGCCATGCAATATACAATATAAAAAGTAGGCTTAAGCAAAACGATGGATTTTAGTTAATAACAATAATAAAATAGTTAACAGAGTATTCCCAACACAATAAATGATACATATCTGAGGTCACAGATATGCCAATGAGCTTCATCTGATCATCTCTCAGTGTGTACGTGTGTGGTAATATTATGCTAGACCCATAAATATGTTAAATTAATTTAAATCAGTAAAATATATATTCATAAAATTTTAACAATAAAATGTGTCAATATTGGTTCATCGATGATAACAAATGTTGCAAAATAACTTAAAATGTTAAAAATTGAGACAGTGGTAGGAAGGGGCAAGAAGTATATAGATACTCTGCTTTCTGGTCAGTTTGACTGTATACCATTCTGAAAAAAAAAAATCAATTAATTTAAAAAGAAAATAGGGGAAAGGAAAGAAGCCTGGTGACTGCCCTCTACCTTCTTCACTGGGTGATTTCCATTTCTGTGCATCAGGGAATCTCTTCAGTGCTTAGAGATTTGGGATCCCACAGAAGCCTTCTGGCTGCTTCTGTTACGAGGTGCTGGTGTCCAAAATATCCCAGAGAGGCCGCGCAGGCCGTTCTTCAAGAAGTTCACTTGGCACCCAACCCAGACCCCAGAGGCAGGAGACCTCATTCCACAGTCACTCACTTCTGCGTTGTTGTCACTGATTGAGCTCATAAAGGAACTGAGCTGTGTCTCTCAGGACAATCGAGGCCTACAGACCCTCCTCTGGTCCACCTCCCGGGGCTGCCTTGGGATGGCTCTTCCTCAACAGGATACACCCCTCGAGCCCCAGCCTTGCTTTCTTGGCCTGTGAGGCAAATTTGGATGCCTCAGAGAGGGGCCCTGGTGGGGATGAGGAGCCAGGCTGAGGTGGAAGACGGGCAGGAGCCACCTCCCCAGCTGGTATCCAGAAGGAGCTTAGGGACTGCTGGGGAGAGGACAGGGGACTGCTCATGCTTTCCTCTTTTCTCTGTCCAGGCATAAGGTGCAATCAAAATGCTGCTGTCCTAGGGAGAGGTCTTCGCCTCTAAATCCATATTAAGTTTGGCTCCGGCCACTGGTTACTCTGGAGAAAGCTAAGAAAAGTCAAGGGCAGACCAATTTGGAAGTCACGTGGAATAGTTCACACTGTTTTCTCTTTCTTTTGCAGTAGAAAGAAGAAATAGTAACTGCCAAACAAACCTGCAGGTCCCTCAAGCATCCTTCATGCTTTAGCAAAAATTAAAAAAAGAAAGGAGGGAAGAAAAGAAAAGATGGCATAAAAAAAAGAAAAGATGACATAAAAACAACAGAGAAAGCTCCCAGAAGCATCCACTCTGGAGGAAGTAGCCACTGCCAGGTGTACAAACACAGGGGGATAGAAAGCCCCTAGGAAGTCTGGCCTCTTGTCTGCCTGGCTTGTTGAGCAGCAAACAGCCACCCCCTCTGCTTGAAGCTCTTATTCCAGAAAAACTAGAATCTAACAGTTCACAGCAAAGGAAAAAAAAAAAAATTCCTTCCTCTCTCATTTCCCAAGCCTTCCCATTTTAGTAAAGATTTTATAAACATTCTTGGAAAGAGTACACCTTCTCCTCTGCCCACAGGTAACAAGGGATGGCAGATGTTTCAGAAACAGCACATTATAAAAAAAAAAAAAATTCAATGTCACTAAAACCAGAATGGAAAATGTTTTATACATTAACAAACATGGTAATGAATTTGCACAACCTTAACCGACTGTATACCCCGCATAATGAAATGGTCTCCATCCTTTCAAAGAAAAAAAATTACGCATGCTAGCACATAGATTTAGAAAAGCATTGTTCCTTAAAAAAAAAAAAAAAACCTGTATTTTTTCCCAGCTACCATGTAATTTGTGCGATGCATTTTTAAATGATCTGCAACAGCAGCGGGCTTCATCAGTCAGATGATACCGATAGATAATTCACCAAACCGTCACATGATCTTCCATCACTCTAAAAGACGCGAATATATTGCCACAAGCTTTGGGAATAATGGGTGCACCTGTTTACGGTGTCACCTCTGTTTGCTAATTGTCTCCTTGAGCTACATTTTACTTCTAATGCATTTATTTTTGACAGGCAGTGTCTACTTAGAAATCACATTACTTCAAGTGCAATTGTTCTTTTGTCTATCAAGTAAATGAAGTGTTGTTATACAGATTTCAGGTTCTGATTAGTAAAGTATCAGAGCCCCAAAAAGGTCAATCAGTTATTTACCTGAGGTAAGAAGGATGACAGACGTCTTGAATATTCTCCAGCTCATGCTATAGGCCATAGTATTAGAAACAGTCCATGCTGTTCACTTAAGTATGTATATTAAGCCCGGGGTTGGCAGGCGAAGAAGGCCCACTCAGAAAGCAGCCTCATGACTTTGCATCTGTGAAGAACTACGGGCATGTGGGTGTTCTATTTACATGCACAGGAGCCACTTCGCAGGCCCTGGAAGTGCCAACAGTAATGATCAAAGGCGGCGGGGGTGGGAGAGCTCCTACCTGTTGGTTTGGACAAATTCTCCTTAAAAATGGGTAGCGTGAAATAATTTTTCGAATCGTTTTACTCTTCAAGTCTCGTTTATGAATTACTTTAGGTCAGTAAGGCAGCCATTCGAACCAAAACAAGAAAGAGCCTATGCGAAATCAACAGAGCTGTCTCTTAAAACTGGGACCTGCTAAAAGTGGGACTGCCTTTGACTTCTGCCCTACAGCCACCAGGGTACCAGCTGCCTCCGCAAGTGGCGGTGTGAAGGCCAGTCCGGTGGACACTCAATAGAGGCACCCTAATGTGGACAGGCAGAGACTGAGGACAGACGTATGCCAGGAGCCAGATTCACACTGACACCACTGTAGTCAAGTTAAATAACCCAGAGATGCTGGTATCTGATGAAAGAATATAACCTGAGTACCACCCTGTTTCCTGGTGTTCAGATCCGAATGTCTAAACCTCAAGTACCTCCAAATTATTCCTATAGATCATCCACCTGACTTATCGCCTCAAAAGCAACCTGAACCATGAATCATAAAGACAGTTCTATATTTAGGAATCACTTGTCTCTTAAGTGGATCACCTACAATTTCTTTTTTATTCCTCCTGATCTCTCTAACCACAAATGGAAGGATTCTCACTCCCTCCCGGCCTATGCCCGACCCTCCCTGTACATCCTATGCTGTTCCACTATGCCTGGAGTGACTTCTAGCTGAGCATTCAGCAAGTGACCTCTGTTCCAAGCAAATCTCTCACACCTGGAGCCTCTCTAAGCCCCACCAACCAGCACACCCCTCTCCAGACACCCACCTGGTACATACAGCCTGTGCGAGGTAGCCAGCCCAGGCAGGTGGCCGGGTTTATGGGGAATTCCAGAGACCACCACTATTCCACACACTTGCCAAAAAAGAGAGAGACACAAAAAGCCCTGTTTGCCTTAAGTCACGTTCTAAATTGGCTCCCTGGAGCATTTGCCTACCTTGTTTACTAAAGACGGTGTGTGTGTGTTTCCTCAGTGTTTAGCATATGCTGTGTAACCTGAGCAGGACTTGCATTGTATCGCTGGTTGTTTTTCCAAAGTGTTTTCCCATCAGGACCATAATTATATGCAAACTACTTGACTTAGAACCATTCGCAAGCACCTTTTAAGTGTTCACTAGGATTCTCCACTATTGAAAAGCGAAGAATAGGAAGAGACATGAATCCTTTGGGGGGATCCCAAGGCCGTGAAGACTGGGGAGCCCTAACATGCAGAAGCACAGACCTCGCCCAAGAAGCAGATCCACTACAACAAATTCCGCCAGAGCGACAAGGAACGGCCTCTTCATTTTGCAATTTATTTCAACTCTGAGTACTCTAATCATGGGAAGTACTTTTTACTTTTTTAACAGCCTGCTTGTTTTTACAGGTCAAGAGCATAAATAAAACAGTCAAGTTGGAAACTTGGAAAGCTCATTTGTAAGAGAAGAAAGTAGTTATAGATTGTCCATTTGTTCAGACAGCAGGCCGCTCTGCCGGGGCAGCTTAGTTACATACACAAAAGCCACAGCCCTGGCCACAGCCCTGGGCAGCTAGTGCCCACTGGGAGGTGCGAGGGACACCTTACCCTCTTGTCCTGGGGGAACCCTCAGGGGAAAGACTGCGAGGTATCAGAACCACACAAGGGCTAACCCTTGAATTTGTAGTTCTCATACAAATTAACACATAAGTCAAGAATGAAATGGGGTCGGGGTGAGAAATGGCCCAAACAACCACCAATCTCAGATGCTCACCTGAGCTACTACGGGGACATCTTGGAATAGTAAGCATCCTCAAGTACTATGACACTCACAGCCCTGCTGAAGTAGTGGCTGATGAACAAAATTAAGTGCCTTCCAATTGCAATACAGGGTCCAAACAGGAGTAGATCATTTCCTAATTGCAGAGGATCTCAGGAAAATGTATAGCCCCAAAGCCAACATATTTAAATGATTAATATCACCATGGGGAAATAAAAAAAAGGAAGAGAAAAGGAAAAGGAAAGAAGAAAAGGAGGGAGGGACGCAGAGAGGGAAATGGAAGACAAAATACCAATGTCAGTTTTCCCCACCTAATCACATAGGTGTGCCTCCTGCCAAGGACGGATATCATAACCAAATAAGCAGAATTCATCTGAAGATCACACATGCGCGCGTGTGCGCGCACACACACACACACACACGCACACACAAACACACACTCTCTATTGCTGATTAGATTGATGAAGCAAAGGATTCTGATGGAGTACCAGGGGAACTCACTATCAATATACAGCCATTAGAACAGAGGTAGGACTAGAGTCTCTTTGAGTTTGAAAGGAAAAAGAAAAAAGCTGCTTAGACAACTTCAAGATTGGTGATGATTTCCTGGGTTTTAAAGACAGAAATCGCGGGGCACTAGGGGAGACTGCCACAGAAGCGAGGACAGGGGCGGCCAGAGACCACAGAGGCTGGCACCGGCCCTCCCACCATGCCAGGCAGAGAACAGAGAGTCACAGGGCTGGCAGTATAGCTGAAGACCACAGCCAGCCACCAGACCACTTGGTATTGCCACCTCTGCTCCTACGCTTCCTTCAATCTGCATGCGCTGGGAGAGCCCCCCCCCCCCCCCCGCTCTTTTTATCAAACATTCCTAATGTAGTGATAAAATGAGGAAGAATGAAAGATTATTATAAAACAGGACTTTTATGGCCAGCGTCTACGGCACAGTCACACTGTTACATATATTTTCTCTAAGTAATCAGGAATGTATTGGTATTTTGAAATTATGTATCTCTAATAACACAAAAGTACTTAAGAACAGAAATAGACAGTAATGGAAAATGCACTCAACTGTTGACAACATATAGAATTTCTGAAAATAATTTGCAGAGAACAGCACAGCAGATGACTCAAAATTTTCACAAAAATATTTCTTGCCTCCGATAGTCCAATGTAATTCATTTTCTATCTCTGTTCATTAATCATTGTTAAAATTAGTGATCCATTTCTTCCACTCTGCCATCTGCACTCAGCTTCGTAACAAACATGACACCTTCCTGCATAATAAAACCTGACAACTACTAGGATGCATTTCCAAATAGCTTTCTGCATATTTGCACCTCTATAACGGATTCCGTTGTCAGACAAAAGTGGATTATTTAACCAGAGTTCTTTCTTTATCAATTCTGAACACAGATGTGTGTGAGTGTGCGTGTGTGTGTGTGTGTGTGTGTGTGTGTGTGTGTGCTAAAATATGATCAAGGAAAAAAAATCCGTTAATTTTAATTAAAATAAATTTTTCCTGCCTTAAATGAAAGGTATCTTTAAATCCCGGTTATGCCAACCGCTATCACTCGCCAGAGCACGGCTGGGAGTATTATGCTCACTATATGAAGCTGACGTAAATAATGCGTGGCTTCATCTTGTAAACTTTTCTAATAAAAATGATCTTGACATTCCAACCTCCTAAATTTTTTTTCCATTTTAATATCCTGCTCTATTTTGTTTTTCAGTCTTTGATCACAGAATTTCAAATAAATATGTTTTTAGGAAAAGACAAAACAATCAAGGAGCAGGGAGATGCAGACAAGAACACCAATGAATAATTAAACACATGCCGACCATTCCCTTGGGGAAGCCACCACTGGGTCCAAACCACAGGGAAGGATTCTTGGTCCTTCTGGATGACAGGCCACACGGAGCCAATCAGTGTGACCATGCTGAGGATGGAGATGAGCAGCGACAAATTGGAACCTGTTCCTCACCCTTGCACAGCACAATCTCTCAGGAAAAACCAATGAGTGTTGAAGAAGTACGTCCATTGGCATGGCAGGACACGCCTGTATCCCTGCAGGCATCCTGGACAGAGTGAGAAAGGCCAGGTGACACTAGGTGAGTCTGAGGTTGACATATTTCTTTACCATTTTGCTCATTCTTAGGTTGTCTCCTTTCTCACTGTCCCGTTCCCTGGATATGGCAAGTTCTAAGCAGAGATCTCGAAAGTCCCAAGAAACAAATGTCCTAGCCATTTAGCCCCCCTCACGGTGACTCCAGCACCTGCCCAGCTCTGTGCTAGTTGTGGGTTACGCACAGGGGCCTCAGACACTACCCAGCCCTCAGGGGCCTCCCCAGAGTGGAAAGACAAGACCCACGTGCGTTGATATCTCTAAACAAGGCAGGTTCTGAGATACCAGAGGGCAGTGTGAGGCTCTCACTCCCAGGCAGTAGGTGAGCAGAGCACCTGGGGGAACTTGCAGGCACAGGATGGCTTAGGGGCAGATCAAGACATCAACAAGCAAAGCAAAGCCAAAGCGAAGCTGGACCCCAGCCTCAGCACCAGCACTTATCTGAGTCCTGTGTGTGCTGCACTGGAGAACTGAAAAAGTCACAGGGCTGGGGACTCCCCAACTTAGGCACAAAGGGCAGGCTCAGAGGCAGGGCCCTGAAGGCACTGGCAAGAAATCGCACACAAAGTCAAATACAGCAACACACACACACACACACACACAACAGCTCTATCATAAACTGCACTTTCTTTGAAATCGAAGAAATGCCTGTTAAATGAAGTGACCAAAGAATCCACCCAGCTTTGTTTTTCTGTGTCTCTGACATTCTTTGTTCCTTTCTCCCTCTGCATCTGTCTCTGTCTCCCTGTCTATCTCTCTCCCTATCTGTGTCTGTCTCTTTCTGTCTCTCTCTCCCTGTCTGTCTGTCTCTCTGTCTCTGTCTCTGTCTCTGTCCTCTCTCTCTCTCTCTCTCTCTCTCTCTCTCTCTCTCTCTCTCTCACACACACACACACACACACACATACACACACACACACACACACACACACACACACAACTATTGACAGAGCAGAACTTTTTGTTTAATCCCCCTGGTTTATCTTTCTCTGTCCTTCCAGCCTGGTGTGGAGCTTGGAGCGGATCCCCTAACTAAGCCTGATTAGAATGGGAACAGTCAAAAGACAAACTTTGCAAAAATCAAGGTTTAAAATAGAAATAGCAACTGACCCTCAGCTGCACTGCTGCCGGCTGGGACAGTGACAATAGCGACTCTTTTGTTAAACTTCCCTGTGAGACGTGCTCACCAGACTGGGGTGGGTGTGTGTGTGTGTCTGTCTGTCTCTCATATGAGAGAGTGGGAGAAAGGTTTTTAAATAGCCACAGCTTTGAAACAAAAATTAATCCCAAATTACCACTCACCCCTTGGCGGCCAAAATATCTGTTGATTCTTTTAACATATACAAAATCCAAAGCTTCCCCATAAATATTTGAGAACTTGAAATCTTCCATTTTGTTCTTGGGCCCTGAACAATAGCACATGCACACACGCACACACACAACCACTGGAGGGGGACTCTGGGGGGTTGAGGGTGTGAGCCCCCTCCTCCCTGGCCATTGTCTCCCAGCCACTGGCTCCTCTCACATGTCTGCATCCTGACACATTCAATTTCAGGTTATCAGCACATCTGAATTTAGAGCACTGGTGGGGATAGAGGGCAGGCCTCTCCGGACTGATTAGCACTATTTAAGAAAGCTTTCGCCAGCCGGCTTCATTGGCTGGGAACATCGCCATGGTGGGTGGCCTTTCTGTATTAGAAGTCAACGCGGAGCTGTCTCATTTGAATTAAATATGGTCAAAAAGAAAGATCTGATTATGCTTATTCATAGCTAACCTTTCAAGTTCTCCAGGCTGCCAAAGTTGGAAGGAAAACTGAAAGTTTTTTTACTGTGTTTTCTAGGTTGTGGAGTATTTTCTTCCCCTCTTGTACTTTTTCTGTGTAGTCTGGATGTGTGTGTGTGTGTGTGTGTGTGTGTGTGTGTGTGTGTGTTTAAATTTCAACCTAGCTTAGTCTCAGAGTTTCTTTCTAGAAAGATGCCTCAGTAAGGATTCAGAGGAAAGCTTTTAACTTACTTAGAGGTAGACAACAAAGGACATGCAGGATCTGATTTTAATCCATAAATACATAAGAATAAACACACGCACACACCATTTTGACTACAGGAGACTTCTTCTTGCAACGGAATGAGTAGCTGAAAATTTGATTAGCGCAAATAAATTTTGACATGGGGCTGAGTGGGGCAGTGATTCAGAAAAGACCTAACGGTACAGAAGACTGGAGTCACTGAATTGAGAATAATATCCTATTCATGGTAGCATTTATCCTGTGTCTTACTCTCAAGGCATCCATACACCCCACTACATTCAGTCCCCCTCTTTTCTCAGCACAAGCAACTCTCTGGGCATGGGGTTACTAAAAGAGACAGGGAGTCTCTGGAAGACCCAGGCATACTTGTCCCAGTGGGTTCTGCTGACAGTTTCAGGTGACAGGACCAAAAATAGGCTCTTCAGAAGCCCTGGCTCTCGGATCTAGCAGAGCACAAGAACCCAGTAAATGCTTTCCAAAAATCCAGCTATGGATTTTTCAAAAATCCGACTACAAACCAGGCCAGAGGCTTGACCAGCTTAATAACCAAAAATGTATTTGACATTCAATTCAATAAGCAACATTTAATGGACATTCGGTTCAAATATCACCATTTATTGAACATTTACCTCATGGATCACTCTGTGCGCCATCTTGGATTTTCATAAAGAAATTATCTCCATATGACCTGACTCCCTACTCCTCTTGAGGGTCCATTTCTGTTGCCCTACTCTACCTATCTGAGGCCCCCAGGATGTTCTCCCTCCCAGGCCTTCCTCACAGGGCTCACAGCTATAGGGCAGGCGGCAGATCTTCTCCACATTTGCATATCTCTAAGTTATGCATTGGTCTCCTGGACACCTCCCTTTGGCAGTGGTCCCCTTGGGATTGGTCTTGTTTCCCCATTTGGATGGTCAATTCCAGGAAAGCAAAAAAAAAAATCTCCATCTCCTTGTAGTCATCCTGAGAAAGTTCCAGTAACTGACCCAACAAATCTCAGCCAGCCATTTGGATACAGAGGAGGAAACTGTCCCCAACATCTTCACCACTTCAGAGAAGAGACATAATTATTCTCCCATTCTTCAACAACCACCCAGGCCCCTTTGGAGCTTCATAAATCAAGATCTCTGAGGCCCCTAAGTGCCCTATGGATCCCAGCAAGACACTTCCAGTCCTTGAAACACAAAAAGCAAAGTATAGCCACAGCAGGGACCAGGGGAGGGTGTCCTTAGTACCCTGAGTCAGTACAACCCCACGCTTTGACAAGTGTCTGCCCAAAGTGACTCAGCGCAAGTGTTTCTGTCATTCTGCTCCCTCTGGGAAATGTGACGCAACAGTGCAACAACTGACACATCTCACAAGAAGGACCATGAGACTCTGTGTCTTAGCCAGAACAGTGGAAAGAAAGGAAGGAAAAGAAGGTGCTGAGGAGACCAGCCAGACAGGCCCAGGGGCCTCTGGGCCCAAGAAGACATGAGGCTCAGCATTCTTATGTTCTCTTTTATGGTAGAGTTTTTCTTTAGGAAACACCACCACCGTCTCTACCTAAACCAAACCCACATATCAGAAAGGGGTGAACTAGATTTTTCCTTACTAGCTTTGAACCTGCAGACCTCCCACGGTGCCAGTAATTGCTTTGCCAACAAGACACAGGAGTGCCCCCCCACACGCAGCATGAGATGAGAGGGATGGGGAGACGCCCAACAGAAGCAGTCGCCCAGGACGCTCCTGCGACACATGTGGAGAAGCAGCAGCCCTTCTCAGGGGCCGAGAGCACCCACACCGCCTCCCTCTGGGCAATCCACAAACGTCCTCCACAATTCCCTTCCCGTCTTTGTGCCACCTGGATTGTCCTTTGCTTAATTCTCTTCTTGAAATTAACCTTAAATCAAGTCGCTTTTTTGTTGTTGTTTTCCCATAACTTAGCTTCTCTTTAGATAATGGCATCTGCAAAATCATGGCTATGATATGCTAGTTATATTTCTCTAATACATCTTAAAGTAGACACCTGTTAAAACTTACTGTCCATGTACTATCTAAAATCATCTCGGTAAGTAGAAGCCAGATTTGGAGAGACAGCAGGTACACCTGAGGTTGAGGCCAGGGAATCTGGGGTCTGGAGCACAAAGGTCACAAAGATCTCTCTCTCTCTCTCTCTCTCTCTCTCTCTCTCTCTCTCTCCCCTCCCCTCCCCTCAACCTCCCTCTTTCCCTCCTTCCCTCTCTGTCTTTCCCTCCCAACCTGTCTCTGTCTCTCTCCCTCCCTCCCAACCTCCCTCCTTCCTTTCCTTTTACCGCTCTCTCACTCCCAAGCTCCCTCCCTCCCTCCCTCTTTCCATCTCTGTCTCTGTCTCTCACTCTCTCTGTGTCTCTCTCCCCTCCCTCCCAACCTGTGTCTCTCTCTCTCCTTCCCTCCCAACCTTCCTCCCTCCTTCCCTTTCTATCTCTCCCTCCCTCCCAACCTCTCTCTCTCTCTGTCCCTGTCTCTGTCTGTGTGTCTCTCTGTCTCTGACTCTCTGTCTCTCTCCCTGTCTCTCTCTGTCTCTCTCTCTCTCTCTCTCTCTCTCTCTCTCTCTCTCTCTCTGTCTCTCTCTCTCTCTCTCTCTCTGCAGGGCTAGTCTGGTAGCACTGAAGGCATACCTACCAACTGTGCTCTCCTCCAAGTCTTCAAGATTTACAGGTTCTCTGGACAAATTACATATGGCAGCCATCCCTGGTACATGGAATATCACTTCCTAACAGGGAGCTGTCCCCCTGCCACTGTCCAGCACAGAGGAGGAGTCTCAGTAGCAACACAGTGAGCAGCCAATGAATTGCATTCTGATTCCACCTGAAACTCACAGCCAAGAATTTCTCTCACTGCCAAGAGCTCTGGTTGAGGAGAAGCCAACAGCCAAGAGGACAAGGATGTCCACTTCTTGATGACCCCTAAACTGTACCTTCTGTCCAAAAACAGCTCCTTCCACAAAACACAACCCTTTTTCTTTACAAGCAAAGTTGAAACAGACTAGAGGGGTTCCATAAAATGTAGGTGTCTCCTATGCGCACACAGCTGTGGTGACCCTACTCAGCCTAGACGGGCAGACACCCACCACCCTATGCAGCACAGGACCTGGATGTCAAAAGTTGCCCTTGCAGGCTGACTTGTTACAGTCTGGACACACAGAATGCCCCAGAATTCATGCACAAACTAGATCTACTGGAGACCTCAGCTACCTTTACATTTTTAGTATCTCAATGATCAAGTGGTAAGCTTGTGAAAAGCCACCCCCATTTCCTATGCCCAGAGGCAGTGGTTCTCAGACTCCATAGTGACGGAATCCCTGAAGGGGAGTGATGATTTGCATTTTTAACAAGTCCCCCCCAGTGATGTCCATGCCCTTGGCCAGGGACCACACTTTGAAAATCACTGCCAACCTTCATCTCAAGACCCTGCTGCTGGAGTTTTTGCACAAGAACTGCATCCCTGCTCCCCAATGTATCACTTTGGTAATGTGAATTTTTTGATCATCCGAGGAGTGCGAGGTCTTTTCTCTTTAAAGTGTAATCACCCATATATGAAAGCATCAGAATATAAATGACGCAGAAAAAGCAAAGACGCTGGATGCCAGTTCCTGTTCTGTGCAAATCACTACCCTCCCCCCTCCCTACTGCTGCAAATAAAATAGAATAAAAATAAAGCAGGAGAGGTTGAGTTGCCACTCATAAATCTCTGATATCCTCAATGCTACACTTATACAAACACAATCATATAAAGTAAAAATGTTGAATTGTGATATATGACTGATGCACTAAGGAATGGGTAACACAAAAATAAACATTTGTAAATAATTCCCCCATCAAATGGTACCAATCAGTTGAAAGGGCCAAGGTATTCACTGATCAGGAAAAGTGATAAGAACTCTTTGATAACATATCTAGTAGACTTTCTGTTTTGACTACCAGGATATACTAAAAAGGAAACAACTGTACATTACACAACTGTGTATTCAACACTTTTTTGCCAGAAAGACCTCTGGAAACACAGAGAGAGGCAGCGCACACCAAAGCCTTCTGCTGCAGCAAGTTATAAATTCTAGAACCACATCTAAGTATCTATAAAGTTTGCTCTTCCACCAGTTGAACAGGAGAATGGTGTTACTTGCAGTTTTAAAGTTATTTTTGCTGGGCTGGGGAGATGGCTCAGTAGAATAAGTGTTTCCCTGGCAAGCGCAAGGGCCTGAGTTCAAACCCTGGTTCCGCAAAAAAAAAAAAAAAAATCAAGTATTTTTACCACCAGATTCATTGGGAGCAGTTTGGAAATGAGTTGGCATTGTAGGTTGCACAGACAACACCACTGTGCTTAGTACATGTCCAGTCATGGTGGCCAGCGCTGCCCATTTAACTGAGAATGACCTAACTCTTCCTTCTCTGGTGTAACAGTTGCGGCCAACATGGCCACCAGAGAGAAGGCTAACTCTGCAGCTTAAGCACTACATGACTTACACATGCAGAGTAGGCCAGAGCAAAGCCTGAGGAAGGAGGCCAGTTCAAAAAACAGCCTGTCCTGCCACCTCTACTCCGGAGGGCTCCCATGACACAAGGGACAAGACAGCTCACTCTATACTCAACCTTGACCAGGTCAAAGACACCACTCAGGAATGGATCTTTGTACCACTGCAGATTTCCTGGCCTCAGAATTACACAAAGACCAAGCCCCTACCTGAGCCCTTGGCAGAAGCGCCCCCCTCCCACCTGCACGTGCATCTGCCCAGGAGTCCCAGCAAGCTGCCTTTCCCCAAAAGCCTAGGCCCCTCCTGGGAGGCAGGCCAGCAACTGCGCTCAAGGCCCAGAATCCCCCTGCGCCACGCTGTTTAGCTCTGCCCCGTAAACAGCGTCAACCTAAAGCTGGTCAGCTGCTGGCCACATGGCAGTAATGAGCCCCAAAGCCTGGAGTTCACAATTATTTCAGATCTACTCTCTTCCTGATCTTTCATTTTTATCAGCAAAACATCCTCTTGGCAATGGGTATTAAGCTGAAACTTAAATGAAAAAAAGAAATGCAAGGAGGAGTCCTGGAAAGGCGCGGCGTACAAAAGGAAAATATTCAGACCTCAGACTTGGCCTTGACCTTTTACTGTCTTTTAACATTAAACATTTGCCCCACCTTCGAAAAGATAAATGTGGCTTTTGACGACAGCCAATGTTATCTGAGGATTAAAATAGCCCTCTTGCAGCGCTCAACATTAAAGTCTTCCGCATTTGCAAAATTGCAAACAGATGCAA
The DNA here is from genome assembly GCF_000260255.1 of Octodon degus. NCBI lineage: Eukaryota > Metazoa > Chordata > Mammalia > Rodentia > Octodontidae > Octodon > Octodon degus. The sequence continues at coordinate 3,025,363 of NW_004524659.1, read as the reverse complement.
CTCAAGTACCTGCAAATAATCTGCCAAGACCAATTTCAAAAGGGAGATTTCAAAATATGTGGAAGTCATTAGGACATGTATTATTTTTGCAATGAATAGGCGCCAGGAGTGTCTCAAGGAGCAGATGGGTGCTACTTTGTTTATAAAAGATCAACAGAATATTCGGCTGTAAATGAAGACATATAAGCTATATGAAACAATTATGGTAAAATGGTGAACATTTCAAAGCTAATTGTAATGGTCTGTTAAGATCTGAATTCCTCATTTCTTACTGCATGCTAAAATATCATTTTAGTTTTGGGTCTTGATTGATATAATTACCAAAATGACAGAAAATTAAAGTAAATGCTGTCAGTTTTACTGTTGTAAATGTTGTCACTTTATCACTTGTTTACAGTTGCGCCAATACTGATAAATGAATATTTTTCAACATGAATAAAAATTGTGACCTCCGTCTCCCGGAAATCTTCAAAAAGGACAGCCCCAAACATGAAGAACCGAAGGCAGACAGAATGAACCTCAAACTGCATTACAGCCACTTCCAAAGAGCATCTTCCTTCCACATGCCCAGCTTGCAGAGAGCCTTGGCTGCTAATAAAAATCTCCGTGATATCACAGAGGAAAAACAGAACCGGCAAACACTCGCCCGCACTCCGGTCCCTCGGTGCCTGTGTCACCACCCAAGCAGGACTGAGTTAAGCCCCTATTCTATTTGCCTGTTTTATATTGGTAATCATGCGAATTAGATAATTACTCATGGAAAATGTGATTAAACATACGTCGCTATTGCCAACACCGAATCATGAAGAAAGGGCATTTCTGTGAATTGCTTTTAACGTAAATAGCAAATTGGGCTAGTAAAAAATATCCAATTAGGCCAATACCTAATGATAGATGGGCTGATCCTATGACTTGCAAAGATGTAAATTGGATGTAGGAAAAATGACGAATCACGTAAGACACCCTGGATCTACACTTCCACACAAAAGACTTCTGTCCCCAGGATGCTTTCCGAAGGCCACAAACTCCTACAAAGTTGAACCTCTTCTGTCCTTTTTCCTTTTTCCTACAATAAAGTGTCCACGGAACTTGAATTTGTGTGTGCAGCCAGAATACTGTCTGCACATCTGTGAGCTGAAGAGATGTGGTGGAGAGAAGGAAAATAGAAGGGACAGGAATGTAGACTTAGAGACATGGGGCTGGAAGGGACACCAAGAAGAGAGGAAGAGGGCAGGGGCCTGCACAGCTGCCCCCGGCTGGCCCGCAGAAGCGAGCCTGCTCCCCCACCGAGTGCCTCCCCTTCAGTCCAATCACCCTTGAGCCACGCAGCAGTCGCAAAGGGGGCTGTGGGTTGCAGCCTCTCCTTCCCTCTCTCCTGACTCACCAGCACCACTTTTCCGTAAATCTTTAAGCCACGCACACATATTCTCCCATGACAGGGTCCAGGCAGACGAAGATCTGCACCCTACAATCACTGATGAAATTTGTATTGACTCCAAAATCAAAAGTAATGAGAAGAAAATTGGTTCACAGCCTGACCCGACAGTTCCAGACTGCTGTATTGAAGTTACAGAAAGACATTTTTTTTATTGTCTCCAGATTTCAATTAACGACATCGAGCTACCCCATCCTCCCACTACTAGTTTGAACAGAATATCAGATTTAAGAAGTTTCACTAAATTAATTACTGTAACTGTATCATACATTTCTGAAAATCCTTTCTGTTTTGTAAAGGAAACACATGCCCTTTATGAATTGGGGGGCACACTGAGTCCCCCAAACTGAATGCATCCATCCCAATACATGCTTTTCGGGGTCATGCATGGTGACCCTCGGTGTGATGACACGTCCATGTAAGAGATGTCCACTCTAGGCAGGGTCAAGAAATCCTAGCCTGTCTCAGCTGTAATTATGTCCCCGCAAATATTTCTTGTTAGGTCTCAGTGCCCAAACTGAAATGCATTATTCACACCAACTTAAGCTCTTAAACCATACGCTCCCCACAAATTAATAACAGTCACCCCAAAAAAAACACCACCCTGAAAGCCACAAATGCAACTCATCTTCCCTGAATAAAAGAAAAGAAAAAAAGGGGGGGGATATATCCAGAGACACTATCATTGTCCCTATCTTGAGTAAAAATGCAAATTATGCCACACGGTGCTAAATTATTCTGGGATATTTCATAATGTGAATTAATACCCACTAGAGGCTAAGCTAAGATCATCAAACTCATTTCACATAAGACAACGAATTTAACCACCCGTGACTCAGTGAGTGAGAAGTTAACAGGACAGCCAGCTACACTAACCACTCTAAGGTAGATTGCCTTTAAATAAAATAACCCATTTTAAAGACTTTTCCATCCAGCGTTCACTTTCTCAGATCTCACCAGATGGCAGAATATTTAATGCTCGGGCTTTCGGTTCACAGGATGATGAAAATTATTTCTATGGAGAGCAGGCTGCATGTAGTCACCATCTTTTATCAAGCCCAAGTAAAAACCCTTTTTCACTAAAGTGAAACCACAGAAACAAAAGCATTCCGATACTTCCCAATCTCCGCAGTTGGGCTACCGACAACTCCTTGTTAGCTAAAACAAATGTCATCTTTTCAATCCACATTAGAGAGTCCACATTCCAGGGGAGCTTTGAATGATTTTTTTTTTCTTCAAACATGAACAATCAAATTTAAGACAACTCTCTCCAACAGAAAGGAAAAAAATAATCAAAGGCTCTCGACGCCAACGCCAAATGTATCTCTAATGCACTCGGACAATAAGGCAGGCAGTGTTCAACGCCGGAGTGACACCATCCATATGAATCCTAGGAATTTAGTGTATCACACAGTTTCTCTCAATCACCCATAACATTCTTTCCTGTCTCACTGGAGCTGGCAGAGGAGAATTCTGTAATTGAGTGGTACAGAACATGTGCCCTCCTTGCTAGAAGATGACAGATGGATTATAAAAACTTCAAAGCAGAGCATTTGGAGCACCAGGGGAGAGATAGTGGGTATTTGAACTCTCCGTCTTTACCCAGGAGACAATGGCAACTCTGACATAGAGCATATATCAAGGAATGGTGTAACTCGATAGACATAATCTTTCTTTTCACTAAGTATTTAACATTCTGTTAGGAACAAGTTTCAGCCCGGCTAAAGTGCAACTCATCTTCATGCTAATCATCATAGTGTGATGGTGACACGGCCCCCCCTTTTCAATTGTGGTTAAATCAGTCTTTTCTTGCAAACTGGTTCTTTTTTTTTTCTTCCTAAGAACAAGAACAGCTTCTGCTTTAGGAAGGCGGGGGGGGGGGGGGGGTAGAGTCGAAATTAAGCATCGGGTTGGGATTAGTGTCCTCTCTGACTCACTAATCTGATGAAGCCTTTATTTGCAATGCGTGTTCCCTTCCCCATGACTAAGGAAGGGCTCTCACATATGGCTTTCAGGCCACATGTCACCAATTACCCATCTTCAAGCTCAGCCATGACTCACCTGAGCACAGGCGAAACTGGCCGGACAACCCCACATGACCCCAGTAACCAAGCCTCCGTCACTCCGACTGTCCACTGCCCACCCCTCCGGCAGGGACACACAGGTGCAGCTAGCTAACGGGTGAGGGGGGAGTCTCATGTTCTGAACAACAAACACATGCACCTCTTGCTTGGTCAGTCAGCCCCTGCACTGGGACTGGGAAGGCCACACCGAACAAGGCAGAAGCACAGTTCAGGAGCAATTCCTAAAATCCACGCTTTGCATTGTCAGACAGCGCCGGGGTCAGGCTCAACCAGCGCCCAAAGACAGAATGAGCTTCTGGTCCTGAAATGCTGCTCCATGCTAAAGCTCAAACTGTAGAATGCCCCGTGTTGATATGATGAATTGTAAGCCAAAAGAAAAAGAAAAAAAAAAAAAAAAAAAAAAAAAAAAAACCTTAAATTTTCTATGTCTCTTAAAATTTTGATAGAGACATAAAATGGCTTATAGAATTCTAATTATAGCAACAGACTTCAAAAAATGTCTCAATGTCAGAGATTAGTGAATCAAAGGCACATTTTTAAAATCAATTCTTCCTTCTGAATATTAACAGTATTTATCATCCACACTGCCCTCTGGAAACATCAGCCAAGATCCTTCTGCTCACTGGACTAGGAGGGTCTCCCTGCAGTTAGGAGGCTGACATCAGCCACCCCCAACCCCCTTGGGGGGCGCTGCCTGAAGGGTAAAAGTCCCAGTGGGACTGAGCCCAGGGGCCACACACTTCGGAAGCCAATTCGGATTGTGTGAATCTCTTTTGCCTACCACCATCACCACCCCACATCATCATATTAAACCATTTGCCACCTTCTTCAAAGTACTATAAAACAAATGGAGCTAAAATTAAATGACTTTTATGAGACTCACAGCAACTTTTTAAAATAATTAGATGTGCCCTAAATATCCCCCCTAGTTGGGAGTGTTTCTCTTCTGAGATCCTTATGGAGGATAATACAGACTTCAGAATCTACCAAGCTGATTGACCAGAGATCTGACCACAGTCTACTTGTCTTCATCTCCGCCCCACCTCAAGGCCTTAGGTGTACTATGTCATGAGCCATGATCCCATCTCTCTGGGTTCCTGGGGGTTGGACTGTTGATGCTTCCATGATAAGTGACTGAGTATGTCTGCATACCCAAATATAAGTAAGGTATACATATTTTGGGTTATTCCAGAAAGATGGGCAGAAAACAAAATAAAAGTCTCAGGGCCAGCCAAATAGCTCTGCAGATTAAAGTGCCCACAAGCAGGCACAGGGGCCAGACCCGCCCCCAGGGCACACCAAGACAGCAATAGAGACTGGGTGTGGTGGCTCTTGGGAGGCTGTAAACAGGCAGATCACTATGAGTCCGATCTAGTAGTAAGATCCTGAACACCCTGCAGACCTTTCCCTAAAATTCAAAAAAATAAAAATAAAATAAAAGTCCCAAAGTAAGAACCTAAAGGATGCTGCTGATGTGAAAAAGATAGAGGGGGCGGAGCTCAGACCCAACCCGAAATGTGTGTTCCTGCCTCTCAGCATTCTGGAGTCCTCCAGGTTCCCTGAGGCATAAAAATCTCTGGGAGCTCAGGGGCAAGGCCCATGGCCAGAGCCATGTACAGCCAACAACAATTCCAGGGAGCATTCCTTAAAGAAAATAGGAAACATTTTTACAAATGAGTGTGTTTAGTATTTAATAGTTTTCAATTCTAAGGCCAGACTATCCCTTACACAGTGAGTGAACTGTGAAGGAGCCTTTTTGTAAAGGACCAAGGTGGCATCACTCAGGAATCGTGCCCCTGTTCTCCATTTCTCAGTGTGTTTTGCAAAAAGGCAGCATGCCGATGAACAACAAGTTGCACTCTCTAGCTCAGTCCTGTTTGCAGGAATGGTCGCATGCGGGACCTGAGAGTCTGTCGTGCCCCATCATTCCATAATTATCCTTGGCAAAGAGGGGAGAAGTCATCCCAGGAGGCACAAAGGGCACAAGAAGGGACTTCCGGCTTGCATGGAGCAGACACAGGTCTCATGTAGAACTGCACCCACCTGGATCCCTGACACCCACGGTCGCCCCGTGCATACTATGTGCTCAAGTGGTTCAGGTTCCCCTCTGAAAAGGGAGGCTTTGGTCTCCAAGGTGTCACCAATGCTGGGGATGGTAGGGGGCAGATAGGTGCACATGCTTGTCATAAGCCAAGTCAGGGGTCTCAAGCTCAAAGACACCTGAAGCCAAGCCCTGGGTAATCTGAGGGTCAGTTCATGTGTATTTGGAAGACTCCCTCCAAATCCAGAGATAATCATAACAACCAAAGAATTGTATTTTTAAGTAATTGACACTATCTGCACCCTTCCAAAACCAGGTATCGGAACAGTTATCCATGAAACAATCAGACATGGGTGGGCCCTTGCATTCCGTCTGCATTTTAGGGCCTGGGGCAGCAAGGCAAGGAGAGGAAATAGCCACTTTGGTGTTGAAAGAATCAAGAGACTTTAACTGGGTCCAACCACGCATCATTCAGCCCTCCCACTCACTCCAACATTCAATGACATCTCTAAGTTAGAGACTCTTCCTTTAGCACCAAGCGTGTAACAGCACTACTCCACCCGCCGGCCAAATCCTCATCGACTACCCTGGCCCCTTTCCCCGAGACCTGTCCAGCAAAAGGCGCAGAGTTCTCCCTAATGAAGCACATGAAAGCACTGCTAAGATGCATGAGGCCAGACAGACAAGCCCGGACCCCACATTCCCACCGGCACTTGCTCCACGCAGCTCGGGGCCCCAAGAGCTCAGCCTGAATGTGCCACAACAATGCACCAGCCCTTTAAATCACCCCCTAATGTATATGTTCCTATAGATGAAACACAGACCTCGGCGTCAACAAGAGGGGAAAGGGTTAGGGTCTTTGAAGGAAGCCTGTGCGAAAAAGCCCTTTTTAAAAGTACATTTTTCATCTTTCTTTTTTACAGTGATCTTCTGCCATGGTGGAATGTAAACACCACAGGAATAGACAGAATCGTGAATTAAGGATTTGGACGTCTTGCTTTAGAAGTAATCTTCAAAGAATGCACATCCCAAACATCAGAGTCGCACAACAAGGCTCCGAGCTGCTGTGACTGCCTGGAAAACGGCACAGGTCACACCTATTATTACCAGTTGGGTCCTGAATTGCTTTTAAAAATCAATAGAAAACATGTTCTTACATCTCATCTACTTGGCAAGTGGGCAAATTCAGGGAGCATTGTCTTTATCCAAGAAGCAATCATTTGAAAGGGTGCCCTCAAAATGCTGCCAACAGGGGGCACAAATAGGATCTATGCTGATGCTGCCCCAGGAAAGGCACCAGAGCTGGTGGCTTCATCATTTTTCCCCTTGCCCTCCACTGCCCTTCCCCAGAAAGGCAGCATTCCCCACTCCTTAGATGACATCTGAATGAGCACAGGCACAGCAGCAGTGTATGACGGGAAATATAAGTTCCGTGGGGGTGCCGATGCGGGATTTGCTCCTGAACCCTTTAATGCTATGTACAAGGTTTTGGTGGAGCACTTGGGGCTCTGAGGTCCTGTTTCCCTATCTGGAAGCCAATGACTCCCCCTCCCAGGACTGCTGAGGAGCCAGTGAGAAAATGTGTGTGAAGTGGCTCTTCTACCATGCCACAGTGCTGCGTCACAGCATTGTTACCATCGCAGTCACCGTCCCTGCTGTCCTTGTATCCAGTACTAACAGCAGTAGTTGTCCTGTAACCATTTATTTCCAGTCCTTTGAAAGCAGAATGCTAAGCACTGAATTGGCGCTTGCTCATTAACTTAAGGCACAGGGCATTTTATCCACACAGATCATCTTCTTCCAAACATCTCAGACCAGGCCACCCCCCCAAACCCAAAGGCAAAAACAATGAAATAAGCACAATGGGCCTTTGTAGGAGCAGAACCCAGAAGCATCCTTTAAGATTAAATCTGTATGAAAAGCACAAAAGTCAACTGCTGAATGATACATTAATTATGCACAACCAAAGATCTGGGAGAGGTTAACCCCCCATTTGGCAGCAAATTGAGTTCTTTTATTTGATATGAAATCTGTGAATGGTGATGATTTGTCCTTCCTGCTTAATGTCACCAAACTTCTGGGGGAGGGCTAAGAAAAAGACAAATCAAAGGACTAGATGTGCATTTTCTCAAGGTTCTTCCTTGTTAATGGATGGAATCTAATAGGCACCAGAAGTAATGGCTGCTGGGAACCACTGCTGGCCAAACTCAAAAGCCAAACACCTGGAACAGTACTGATAACTTCTTGTCCCACTTGTTTCCTTTCGGAGTTACAGAGAGTATCTCTAACTCATGTGGAATGAAGGATTTATGAGATGAAAGGTTCAAAGTCTCTTTCCAGTCATACACACTCAAGGCACCCAGCTCCTCTAAGAATACCTCCCCCAACTTCACCATGGAGATCTCTGAAGACATAAGTCACCCAAATTCTGTAGATGTGTTTATTTATTAAACTATGAGGTCTTAAAATTCCAAGGCAGGGTGTGGCTAGGTCCTAGTAGTTCCTTTTGGTTTGAATTCAAACATACATTCAGCCACCATGCCACAGGTGGCTCTGGGTGGTCACGGTGAGGTAAGTTCTGCCCATGTTTGGTGCATGGGACTCAAGGAAAGAGATCCAGAAGGCTAAGGTCAGACAAAGGATTTGGAGGGACTTCTGTTGCCCAGAGTGGGCTTGCACATGTTATCACCTGTGCTGAAAAGTACTAGGTTCTCAAATGGCAAGTATCTGGAATTATCTGTGTCACAGTGGCCTGAAATGTGCTCTGATTTTGCAAAACATCGCTAGGCTAGGACAAGCTAGAGAAACTCCAAGTAGGCAGTAAGTTTTGCTAATGTATAACAAGCATAGCAAACATAAGGTGTTAATAGGTCCCTTTCACAAACTGCAAGGGAAGAACCAGAGAGGACAATCTGGACCAGCATGGAGTTTCACGGACAACTAAAACTGCAGACCCCAGAGAGGCCCAGGAATTAGAAGTCTAACAAACATCCCAAATTATTATTTTGCCTATCAAAGCTTGAGAGCCATGGATCTGGTATAAGTTGCTCATTTCACCAGTAGGGAAACTGAGCTTGAATCATTTGGAGTAACAGATTGCTCAAGAGACCAGCCAAGCCTAGACCGGCACCTGTGATTTTCCCCCTCTATCTTGTGCTTGACTGTGAGTTAAACAGAGGGTCCCTTGAAGACATGTTTTAGTTCCAGTAGCATAGTCAAACAGCCATAACACAAGGAGCTGAAAACTTAAGGACCTTGGAGAAGAGAAGATGGGTGACAGATATGAGACAGCCACGCCAAGGTCCTGAGGAAAGCTAGCCTTATGATAGGAGGCAGGGGTTCTCCTTCGTACTTCAGGTCAAATGCAGCAGGTCACCAAGAAGCATGCATTGAAGAGTTCTTTTTAACTTATTGGTCAAGGAAACCATCTTCAATCAGAAATTCACATAAGTTTGGCTTTCAGTAATAGTGGCCTCTGGTTTACCTGGACTTGTCTTAGCGTCTTTATTTTATAAAAAAATAGATTAGCAAATCATATAATAATTAGCAAACCTTTTAACTCACTCAACTGAAAAGATAAAAGTTAGAATTGGCAATGAATGAGACAGGAAATAGATTTTAGATCAAGAGCCTATAAGCCATGAACTTTTTGTGTGTGTGTGTGTGATACCAGGGATTGAACCCAGGACCTTGAACTTGCTAGGCAAGCACTTAGTCTACTGAGCTATCTCCCCGGCCTGCCATGAACATTTCAATGGAAATCATTCTAGTGCTTTTCCAAAGATTCACTCGCCTGTTTCTCTTTGCATTTGTTAAGGTTGCGCTGCTTTCCTCTCCCCCAACCCCAGCTGTCAGCCATCTTGGAGGGTAGAGATGGGGAAAGCCGGCGACCGGCAAGGCCCTAGCACATTAGGGAAAGGAAAAGGCAAACTCTGTCCTCAGAGAGCCTGCAACTGAGTTGAGGAGAAGACACGTACACAGCAAAAGCATATTTCAATTTAAATCATGGACTAAACACAAGAAATTGGATAAAAGGGAGATTTTTTTTCAAGATGGAGTCTCACTACATTATTTAGGCACTAAATAGCCCAGGCTGGCCTCAACTCACAGCAATACTCCTGCCTCAGCCTCCTGAGTTCTGGGATTATATGCAAGCACCACCACACCTGGCTCAGGCAGAAATCTTAAACAGCAAAGAATCCTCCAGAACAGACAGGTAGAAATGAAGAGATGGTGGCTATTTGGTTCCAGATTTATTTCCACCTTTTATTTTTTCTGTAGAAATTCTGGCTTGTTGTCGACTTGGGAGGAAGAAGGTGAGTGCTTCCAACACTCTCAGAAAATAGGTTCTTCCAGTCACACAAGCACTGTGAGGCTCCCCGAGATGGGAGTTGCTTGGGCAACAGGATGTGACATAGGTTTAAAGTCCTTTCTCCCCTTCTGCAATCATCCTCTGTGATTCGAGTGTCTCGTTGAAGCCAGTGGGGTTGCTCCACCTCACTCATCAGTCAGATGAACGGCTCACCAATCAGGCACGCAGAAGGCATCTCCTCCGGTCCCCACGATGCCTCTGCCCAGGGACCCCCATCAAGGGCTGCCAAAGACAAGGACCCAGAGTGACTAACAACGCTGCCTGTGCTAATCAGGGCCCACACAGCTGGCTCTCAGCAGCGACAAGGAACCCAACTCTCCGTGCCCAACGTACTGATGTCAAAGGAGAAGCCTGTGGTGGAGGCCACATGACCCACCTCAGACAAAATGGCGCAGGTGGAGAAATGGTTGGAGCAAAAAAAGAAAGGCCAGAAGAACTACCTCCAACTGAGCTGTCACCCTCACAGAAAAATGTGGCAGCAAAACTGATGCATCTCCCATGTAGAAGTCTACCATGGAGACCTCTCAGGGATGAGGGGCAGGCTGCAACTGTGGTTTGCACCTCCAACAGTGGAGCAAAGGGTGTGTGGCAGGATGACATGCACCATGGCATAGCTTTGTTCCCAAAGGATCAAGGGCAAGCTTTGCAAGCCCATATTCTTCCTCAGGAAAATGGCATTCTTCTCGAAAAATATTTATTCACAGGCTGTCATGTGTGAGTCGCTGTTCTAGATGCTGGAAGTAGAGACACCAGGAAGACCTAGTCTGAGGGAGGGAAGGAGGGAGGGAGGGAGGGAGGGAGGGAAGGAGGGAAGGAAGGAGGGAGGGAGGGAGGAGAGAGCATGTTCCAAGAACAGAGGGCTCCATCAAAGTCCCCCACACCAAGAAAATAGGGCAACCAACTAGCAGGTGGGAGTAGAGAGAGAGAGGCCACAAAGGTCCTTCTGAGAAGAACGCTGGAGCCAGAGATGAGGGATACAGGGATGCGGGAGTGGCCACAAGGAAATGTCCAGTGGCAAGGCGTGGTGTCTGAGGAGCTAAGGCAATGCTTTTGGGCCAGAGCCTAGTGGAAAGGCAGGAATAGAGTGGGCAACGAGAACAGCTAGGTAGATACAGGTTAGGCACTGATGGCTCCATTCCTCAACTCAAGCTTAGCAAAACCTGCTCAAATTGCGTCACCTGGCCAGTCCATGGGCCTCGACTCTAGCTTCTGTCTGCATTCAGTCTTTCTACTGTTCCTCACTGGCATTTCCTAAAAGGAAAGCAACAGCTGTGCCTTTGAAAAACCAAAACCCCTGGGCACTCCTGCGGCTGGCCTCCCTGCCACCATTCTCGTGAGCTGTGCTGTCGCCCATCCCGGCCAGGTGCTGGTCAATGTGTTCACTGGCCAGATCCCCCCTACAGAGAAAGGTCTAGAAGACTTTAGAAGGGGAAGGCACGCTGAGCAGAGAGAGCTGGTGGAGGCTGTCCTGTGATCTAGCTGCCTGCAAGCTTTTGTCCACACAGAGGGAAGGTGAGGCCGTGCGGGCAGACATCTGGGTTTCGAAATTCTTCTGTAATTACGGCTTGAGTCAGGAAAATGCACATGAGTTCACAGGATGATAAATATTAGCATGCTTCTCCAAGTTCAAGTGAGTTGTCAATAAGACAATTAAAGCAGCATCAATAATATGCACTGTATGTTATTATCTATTCTAAATCCCAGGCTTTTGTGATCTCCGAAAAACAAAAGAGGACAGGCATCGGTGATACGAATACTTTTTCACACAAGCGAAAGGAGTAATTGTGCATTAATACAGCAGCAGCGCATCGGGGGGAACTGATCATTCTGAACTAGTGCCTGAAGAACTTGGGGTGATGAGGGATGCATAGGTGGAAGGGACCAGTTACAATGGAAAATTAGCAATCCTGTGTCTAAGGCAGATCAATCACTTACACCACGTGGCCCCAGTCAATAGGAGCCAGAATAAGTGCTGGCACTGACCTTAATCAACTGACAATCAGTACTTGGAAGCCATAAACTTTAGATTCTTCTACAGGAAATGGAAGCTAAGTGAAACTTTGAGTAAAATTAATCCGTGTGCATGAATATAGCTTTCAAAATTATGTGTATATATATATATGTACTAATATATGCAAACATATATGCCCATATTAATATATATTCATATATGTAAAGTATCTATGGAAAACTACATAGTATTGTGCTGAACTGGAATTTGGAATGAGCCATCTCTTGCATACAAATCGTGATGGCCAAACTTTTTCATTGTTCCCCAAGACAAAAACCTACACAATGCAATCTCTATACATCTGCAGAATCAAAAATCATTTTCCTCCAAAAATAACTTGCAAAGCATTAAATGCATTGGAATGAGAGTACATGTTAAAACTACTATTTGTTGACACTTGATGATTTAGGATTGAGCAGAGAAGTTGTCTCCAAATTAATGAGCCAGACATAATAGAACACTGTCAAAATATTGATTTTATTTTATCCTACCTATTGTTGGCACTCTTCTTGAAGTTAGGGAAAAATATAATTTTTTCATTAGCATTATCATTTGTTATTATTACATTAGTTGCTGTTTATTATGGAAAAGAAACCTCGTGTTACTTTTCAAGATTATTATAGAACAATCACATGGAAATTCGTGATAGAGACGAAAATAAAATACCAAATGGTTCCCAGACAATTTTTACTATAGACTGAAATATTTCTAAAAAGGAAAAACAAGAACTGTTGGTTCAAATTTCATAATACATGATACATAAATTTAGATCTGTCTTACATATATTTGGTAAAACTATTCCAATGAGTGCTTAAAAATTAAAATGATTATGCTCAGTTTAATGTAGCTTATGTTATAATACGCAAGTTATTAAGTGGACAATAGCCAGTATATGTTCAGAGTTGAACAGATAAAATTAGGGGAAACACTGTTCACCAAGCTCTGTTCCTTTATTCTTAAGGATTATTTCGTATACTGCCCTTAAGCACTTTTGCCTTTTAATTTAGCATAGGTTTTTGCTAAGGAAAGAGAAATATTTAAGCAACTTTTCTGAAAGTGTAATAAAAGTCATGCATTTGTTTCCATAATTTTCCAATTGAGTCGTTTACATTTTAATATTTTGCATCTAAGTTACGATGATGTGAAATACGATATGTATGCAGGAGGATTTGGAATGTTTATAGTTATTTAATGAAATTTACTTAACCATTTAAAACCAAATGATGAGGAAAAAGTTCAGTTTCCAAAGAACCAGGATGTACTTCATTTTCCACTAAAAATAAAATTACATTAAAAGTCACTGTTGTGATAATTTAGAGAATAAATCAGGAGGACCAGGCATGCAATGTGCTTGCATATACCACATCAAAACGTCCTGTTTGGACCTACAGATGTCAAAAACAAGGACCCAACTTTCCTGTCATCTTGTCCCTCTCCTTCAAGGGACAGGTATTCTTGACTTCCATAGTGCTTAGGAAAAGAAGTAATTGGAAACTTTTCTCAGAAGTCTGACACAGTGAATAAAGCCTAACTTCCTCCTCACAGAGGTCCCAAGTGTCCAGCAGGTCTCTCCTCACCCTGGAGTTCAGCACCCTGCTGGCCACAGCAAGGGCGAGAAGGGACAGAAGAACACGAGTGGCCACTGAAACCTGGGTTGCAGCTGCCAGGCTCAAGATTTACCCTGTCACACATCAGTCTGTATGAAGCAGAGCCAAGTACCGTCACGTCGCTCAGAAAGGCAGTCTCGTTGTGTAAGCATCACTCCATATCCTTAGGCAGACCTAGATGTCCAGGTCAACTCCGCAGTCCTCTGGGTGTCACCACCAACATAGGAGACACGAGCCATGTGAGGCTACTGCAGGAAACATAGCAAACTATTTTATAATTTTTTTAATGAATATGAAAGAGTACGCCCCAGAATAATGATAAAACATACAGCATGGCAAATACACACACAGCAACAGGGTCACTTACTATCAATACCAAGTATGAAGTCCCATATCTAACTGCATGTGCTGTGTTGTTTTGCCACTGATGGCTCAGTAGATTTGTCTGCACCTCCATCAAACATGGGAATATTATGCTATTTTATCATACGGTAGCAGCTACAGTGTCACTAGGTGGTAAGAATTTTTCCACTCCACTGTCATCTTTTGGGACCATGGTAACAAACATGATCCATTTTGGCCAAAGCATTGCTATGTGGCATCTTCAGGGTAAGCAAACGAAACCGAAATGGATCACATTGTCGTGCCCCCCGCTGGAGCTGAGCCTGGGAGATGGAGGACAATGGGACAGCAGGTATCAGAGGACCCCTTGTGCATCTCAGGAGAAACCGTCGCTTGTTCTTTTGCAGTCAAACTCATTTTCTAGCTTTTCTTATGTACCTAGAACAGAGGTGTTCAGGGTGGGTATCTGTGTGATGAATGATTTGAACAGGAATAATTGAAGAGGACAAGAGGAAAGAGCCACTAGGAGATATTGACCTTAGACAGCAGGAAGGGACATGGAGCAGAGGAGACTGCAACAGCCAGTGTTCTGCGGAAGGGTGTGGCCCTGTGCAGGCTGTGCTCACAGGGTCAGGGAGAAGCTGCCATCAGGAGCTGCCTACACCATGCAAACAGAGACCGGGCTGCCCTTTGGGGTGCTCCAGCCCCCCTGGCCCTCATCATCCTTCCCTAAACACCAACAGCTCTCTAACCTCAGGGCACCTGCAGCACCCTCCAACTGGAGTCCTTCCCTACCTGTCCTGCTCACTCTTGCCCACCCTCCGTGGTGGCTCTCTGTTTTGGTCCCTTCCATTCTTCATGGTCACAGTCAGAATGAGAGACACACTTCTGGCTCCCTTCTTCAGTAGCAGGAAGCCTGAAAGTCGGGTCCACCTCTGTATACCGGGGCCTAACCCAGAGCAGGGCACACAGCAGCTGCTCAGTAAGTTCCTGTCAGGAGGCTGCCACTGCCCCAAGAGACACACAGAAATGAGTGTGGTGAGAAGCCTGGTCCCTCTGCTTCTTGAAGAAGGCTCCTGCATACGTTCTGTGTACACCACTCACCTCTCAGCCCCTGGTCCACTCCAGCTACACAGCAGCCCCTACTGCTCCCTGGATGCCCAAATACAATCCAGCCCCGGATCCTTTGCACTTGCCCTTCCTACAGCTTGGAGGGCTCTAACCCAGACTTCTCCATCTGTCTGTGCTTCGATGTCACCTTCCTTGTGAGGCTCCCCTTCCTCCCCCAATGGACTTTCTTGGCTACCCCTTCCTTCCCTCTTGCTGTACTCCTTTCCCCTTTCACTTTTCTCTAGAACACATGTCACTACTGGACACAGCGTACATTTAGTCCCAGTCTCCCTCAATCAGAACGTAAGCTCCAGGAGAGCAGAGACTGCTAGCTGTCTGTCCACTGTCATAGCCCCAGGACTTTGAACAGTTCCTGTTATTGGTACAGTGTCAAATAAACCAGTGCCAGGCCTGTCTGGCAAGAGTTGCCAGAGACAGTGCTTCCCAAAGTGCCACTCCCAGACCTCCATGCCAGTTTTCACCCCCTGCTTTTGCCTTTGCCCACCACAGTTTGTGTTCCACACTCCCTGCTGATGATCTCAACCAAGATTCCTAAAGCCCAAGCACCTAACACCCATTGCAAGAAAAAGTCCACAGAGCTAGCAGTTCTTCCTTCTCAGGGCCTGGCTGAGTTGCGTACAGGCTTGGGCACTTTCCAGGCCGCTCTAGAAGGCTAGCCTCGAAGACCTGAGCTTTTCCTGAGCAGCCAGCCCCACCTATAGTAGCTCTCCTAGGCCTCCTTGGAAGACCAGTATTCAGCCTGAGGCTGCCCTAGGAAATTGGTGGAGAAGCTGAAGGAGGGTCATGCTTCTAACCCATTTCCCTGAAAAGATGATGTTCCCTTGGGGCTCTGGAGACTGTACATTACCCGTCAGAGCCAGGCCCGAGGGGACCTCACAGTGCACCAGTATCAACCCCAGCTTGGACTACCAATTCACTCATGATGGGGAACGCAGGCCAGGTCCTTCTGCTTCTTGAAGGAAGAGAGTGCTAGGGGCAGAAACAGGAAAGGTAAGAACATGGGGAGATGCCCATAGGGCCTGGAAATTCACACCTTTGCCCACCAGGAACAGGGGATGGGACACTGGGCTTTGTGCTCATTCTCGGGCCTTCACCTTGAAGGAGTTTTATGAAGGGAAGTGGTTCTTGTGCTCAGAAGTGCCCAGAACAAATCCACACCTTCAGGGTCCAAGGAGCGAGTGTGGTAAAATCTTTGCAACTAAAACAAGCACCTCTGTCTCCTGGCCCTTGATGCCGCACTGCTGTGTGCGTTCCTGGAAGCTCCATCTGCAGAGCCGCTCTGGCAGGGACCAAGAGGCCCTTCCGCAGGGCACGTGGGGGCACACACGGTTATGTTCTGAGAGCCCCGCACAGCCACCTACCACAGCCTGACCTTGGGCGAGTCACGCCCTGTGGATAAACCCCTCACTCCATCTAAAGTCAGAGAGGGTTCCAGGGATTAAGTGAAATGACACCTTGCATTTCAAAATCCAAGGCCACCTATCTAAGAAGCACTCAATAAATCCTAGAGATGTATTTATAGGACTTGATCTTGGTTTCAAATTTACCCCATAAAGATGAGATCCTGAACCCTCGGTAGCAGCATTAGGGTACTTTCCACTTTCCAAGCGAGCTGTGCATCTTTCCACTAGTGATACATTTGGGGGTCCACTCAGGGGTGCAAATGCAGGCTGGAATTCTACCGTTTTCTCCAGTTGGAGAAGGCAAAAGAGTTCTGATCCACACACCCCTTCTCCCTTGGTGGCTTATCTCAATGGCCACGGGTTCAACTCACTAATTTTATTCTTCATACTTAAATGTAAGGTGCCCCTGAAATCAACACATGAACATCCTGTGGCGTGTAAAGCACACAAGCCCGTGAAAGAGCGTGTGCGTGTCTGTGTGTCCTTTCATGTGAAACCCAGACCCCCAGACATCTGCTTCACTCTGCTTTTGGCTGATAGAACAGCCCTGCAGTGGATTTGGTTTTGGTTACAGCACCAACTTGCCACCTACAATTTAAAGACAATGAACATTTTTAAATATGAATGAGCGAAGGAAAGACAAGAGCACCATGGGGTTTTGGACTTAGACTCCAGGGAAAAGATGGACAGCAAACTCATCATGTTCCCACCAAGATTCTGGCAACCTGTGTGTATGTGTACATACGCGCGTGTGTGTGTGTGTGTGTGTGTGTATGTATAAGTGTACATACATGTGGCATGTATACACACGTGTGCACGGGCATGTACGTGCCTTGTGTTAGGTGTGTAAGAATGTTTAGTGAAGACTCTGACTCCACCCCCACCCTAGTCTGCTCCATGAACTTCGCTGACCCATTAAAAATGCATCTTCAGAAACATAAGAAATCAATACGCCGATAGGTATTGATCTCCAGGTGAATAACTCCACAGACCAGCCAAAGCAACAAAGGAGGACAGATACTTCTCCAGCAGGCTCTACAAACAACTGGGGCACACAGGTTCTTTATTATTTTTGGTGGGGGAAACTACGGGGGGCTGCATTTCTAAAATGTTCAACAAATCATAGAAAATTTGTCATAATGGTGGCTTGCCCTTCCTTCAATAACAGGTCCCTGGGCCTCTTTAATTAATCATTTTCTCTTTCAATCTGGCTACTTTAGGAGGGAGGAAGAATTACTCCAGCTCTAGCAATGGCAAACTGAGCCTTGAAGACCAAATGCCCTGCTCACAAACAGCTTGTAAGTGGAGGAGGTGGGCGTCAAACAAGGTCCCATCCGACAGGTCTTGCGCACCTTATCGCTATGCGGCACTGCTTAAGAGTGAAGCAAAACAAAGCAAGGTAAACAAACAAATAAAAGCTTCAAGCTCATCCTCCTTTACAAACAATGTTTCCAGTTCAATGAAATAAGTATCTCAATCATGAA
The DNA here is from genome assembly GCF_000260255.1 of Octodon degus. Classification (NCBI taxonomy): domain Eukaryota; kingdom Metazoa; phylum Chordata; class Mammalia; order Rodentia; family Octodontidae; genus Octodon; species Octodon degus. Next base: position 3,007,453 of record NW_004524659.1, on the reverse strand, counting down.
ATAAAGGAAGGAACATCCCTAAAAATCAAATTATGCAAAAAATGAACTTAGAGATATTGATATGTCAAGCAACAGGCGTGTAGTATGTAACCCTCGCCAAAAAAAAAAAAAAAATTTAATTAGCAAATAAAATGCATACAAAGAATCTTTCTTCAGGCTCTCCGCTCTCTGGAGAAGCAGTACAGTAAGTGGAAAAATGCATGAAGTTTCCCTGCACTAATCTAAAGGTTAACAGTTGGCTGATGACTGACGTTAATAAAATGACGGTTTCCTTACGCCCTACCCCCACCCAACCCAGCAAAACTTTTCCTACCCTCAGACAGAGATTGGGAACACAAATATCTGCAAGTGTAAGAACAAACAGTCGCATTAGGATTTTGCGTTGGCTTCTGCTGAGCCCTCTGCTTCCTACAGAAGTAAGAGCTCCATGCCCAGCCTCCCCAGGCCTCCTGGCCCCTTCCTAATGACTTCCGTGGGAGGCCAACCTGCACCAGACAGTAGTCAAAGAGACAGATTTCAACTGGAAAGTCTGTTCTCAGGAAGGCAGCAGCTGGAAACCACTCATTCTTTAGATCTATGAACAAATTATTTTATTGAAGGTGGTATTTGGAGATCACACACAAAAATTACATGATTTTTATCTGAGCAATATTATCATGCAAAAGGGAAAGTTTTCTTAACAACAGGCCCCTGTGCTCCCCAAGATCCACACGTAGGCCTGGTATTTTTCACCTAAGCAGCCAATTTCTAATCCAGGCAGTGCCTGGAAAAAAAAAAAAAAAAAAAAAAAAAAAAAAAAAAAAAAGCCATCTCACACAGATCTAGGTCTTGTCAACCTTTTGAGACAGGAGCCAAAACATGAGGATCAAGTTGCTGGTATCACTGAGATAAAAGGACAGAAAGGCACGATGCAACCAGTTCTTCCAGGGAGGACTTTGAAGATCTTTCATACTCTGATATTTGCAATGTATTACTTGAGCTCGCCGGACAGCCATCAGTATAGAATAAACATGCCAACAGGCATAGCAAGCACATCCCCTCGCCTGAAGACGGGCCAGGTCGCCGTCCATTACATCACAGGGCACTGTCATGGGAAATGCCAAGCCAATGACCAGGCCCTGGTGGAGCTCACTGTTTGTCACGTACTCAGAAGACCCTGGGTCTGCCTTGGGGTGACAGTAATTATTAAAAGGAGAAAACTGTGACCTTACCAGCTTCATCAATACATTTTTAGATGATACAAACAGGCATTTCAGCTTGCCGATTCAACTCTGTCTGCTTCCAGAATATGCTAGGAGGAATTTCAAAGGGAACTAAAATGCTCCATGGTCCTCTAACCCCCACCAAACTTTAACAAAAGCGTCTTCAAAATATGTTCAGAATAATCAGAGACGCAAAAGGTGAAAAGAACCAAACAGGAAGAAATGAATGGGGCAGGGGTGACGCAAAGTAAAACAAACACACACAGAAAATAAATATCAAGTTGTCAAATCAAGGTTCTCAGAAAAAAAAAAAATTGTACACAGAGTATCTGGCTTTCTGCTTAAGAAACAGCGTGTGCAAAGTCAGGGAGCTCTCTGGGCAGCAGGTGACTTGAGGCAGCTCTGAGCCTCAGTCAGGAAGAGCAACAGGACTGGGAGAGCCACGGCTTTGCCCAGACCAGCACGGAGGTGGCCCTCCGCGACCAGAGCAGGTTGCGGCTGCACAGATTAAATCCTTTCATGTCAGCATGCCGCTGCTTTTCTCCCTCCCCACATTCCACACCAGCGCTCTTCCACCTTTTGAATTCTCCTTGGGCTAATAGATGGGGATTGCCACCCACCAGTCCTGGCCCTCTTCCTGGTAGAAATGCTGGTAGGTAAAGTTTCTGAGATGCTGTAGAAATCAGGGCCTGGCTTCCTTAGCAGTTCCAGCCATGCTCCAGGAGCTAGACACTCTCAGCCTGCTGCATATTTAAGGCTGCTGAAATAGCCATTTGGCTTCAACAGATTCTAACTCCAACCTAGGGGTCCTGGCTGAGGTGGCCCAATAATGGCAGCACTTTTGCGGTAGCTTCACTAAGATTTCCAACTCCCTCAGTAGGCTGCATATATATTTTTTGGTTTTGGTACCAGGGATCAAACTCAGGACCTTGTGCTTGCCAGGCAGGTGCTTAAACCACTGAGCTATCTCCCTGGCCTGAAAGGCTGCATATAAATGGCTGCCTTTCCTTAATAATTTGGAAGGCTTGGCCAGATTTGACTTTCATAGATGTTTATAAAGAATTAAAATTTTAGAAAAAGCAGTCCCCTAAAATTACTTGTGCCATTTTTCCCTCTCTGGTCAATAAAGGATAACCATTTCTAGACATTGTGAAAGATTAAAATTAAACATCAAGCTATTCAAAGAGATTACATTTTATATAAACATATTAATATATTATATATAATGAAATATACATATATATGAATATGAGCTATTGAGGATCTCTACAATGACTCTTTAGCTGATACAGAGTTTCCAAATATTTTTCCCTCTTGGGAACATATTTATAACAATGCATATGGTTCTCAAACCAATGAGTTCCGGTTTACATTGTTAGCTTCCATCTTAAAGGCGAGTTGATACTTTTTGCAAGAATAGCTTCTGCTCTCAGTCATAAGGATTGTACAGAAGGACAGAAGAATAAATTGGTTGGGAATAGGAGCCTCCCGAGGCTGGTGCAGCCAGCTTCAGATCCCTGCTAGGCTGGGCTACAGCCTCCGGGCGGCAACAAGTTGTCACATTGTTCCCTTTGCCCTCTGGGGAAGCTGGGTGCAGAGATCCCCTTCCCTGGGTTAAAAGGCTTACACCAGATACTGCACCCAGGGCTCAGAGCACAGCATAGAGCATGGGCGAGCACAGGACCCGCAGCCACCTCTGCAAACCTAGGCTAATGACCTACCCAGGCCCTCCCTTCCAGATGTCAGTCCATAACAGAGCAAGATGTCTTCTGAATGCATGTAAGCCCCTGAAAGTCCTACCATCCACCCCTTACAGCCAAAATCCAGCTCAAATCTATGAGAATTGCATAGGAACCTCAGAAATGCAAATGAGAACATCATTATAATTGAGGCTGAATGGGCAATTCTGTGATTAATCCTGATTTGGGGGTCTCTATGAGTTGATTTTTACAACCCACATAGAGCTGAGGGAAAGGAGGGGAGAGATTTGATAATTAAGCTACAAAAAGGCTAAAAAAAAAAAAATCATGAAGAGCCCGACAGTCTCAAAGGGATGAAGCAAAAGGGTAAGATTTGGGGGAAGTCCAAGGATCAGGGAGACCAGCACCTTGGCTAAAGACCCAGCAGGGATAGGAGGGACAGGAACTCATTTCCCAGGAGACAAACGCACCTTGGTAATCAAAGACCCAACTAAACATGGCTCAGGTAATCAAATGCCTTGACAGAAAACTTTCAGTCTAATGTCAGCTCAAGCCTACGGTGATCATTTTTCCTGTGTCAAAGCGGCCCTTCATTTTCGCACAGTAGAGCCACCAACTGAGAAGAGGCAGGTAGAGGCTGGGGAGACCTTCTGGTCTGCTCTTCCTTCCTGCATCTCTGGACGCCTTTGAGGCACCTGCATCACCTTCCTGCCACCACTGCCTACCTGCAGGCTCTGGCTTGCCTCGGGGGAGCTGAGCTGCCCTGACAGTCGACCTCTGCTCCCTGACCACTGCCAGTGCAGGAAGTGGAGCAGAGCATGGGGTGGGGACATGCTCTGAGCAGTCCCAGATGAACACACCAACTCTGTAGGTGGAGCTCCTAGGCCAGCCCACACCCCCATCCCCACCCCATCTCGCTCATCGCCTCATTTCATCTCCAAAAATTCAGGATAAATATGGTACCTGCCCTAATAGGGAAGTTACGAAGCCCTGAAAGCTTTCTCCATGGCTAACAGCTCAAAAATAAACAGCTCTTAGTATCCCTCGAGCAAAGTGCCCAGGGTCAGAGCTGTCACTTTCGACTACTTGGTTGGCATGTCACAGTCTGTGGCCCAGAGACACAGCTCCCACCCACAGGGCCACTTTTAGGGTATACAGTAACTGATATTTTAAAAACCATTTGATCCCTACACCTTTGCTCCAGAAATTCTATTACTCCATTTAGTAGTCCTCTGGGAAATTTCTGCCTCCTCCCAGCCATTGTGGGTGGCCTGTATTTGGTGCAGGGCTCGATCTCCTGGCCTTGTAGGAGGGACATGTCTGGGACACATCTGTCTCCCACCAGCCTGTGGACTTGCTGAGGGTGGGAACATCCACCTGTGCCCCGTGAGAGGCCCAGGACAAGGCCTGGCACATAAAAGAGTGGGAAGGGATCCTGCTTGCCCCCATCTGAGGTAATACGCAGAAATGCCTAGGGACATGTTTGATCATTGTAACTGGGAGGGTGCTGCTGGCATCGAGTGGGTAGGGGGGCAAGGATGCTGCCAAACATCCCACTAGGCAAAGGACAGACTCCTTCAAGGGTAGTAAGAGGCCTCAGTCTAAAGGAATGATGTCCAGGTTACTCCGGCAAGATTTACCCAAGACCTCACTCAAATCTGAATCCTGTCTCTTAGGAAAAAGAGACAGGATATCTCTTTCCAGAGGTGTCTCTAGCAGGCCCAGAGCATGAAGAAAGCCAAGTACTTGCAATATTCTGTAATTATTCTAATGTAGGAAAAAGACTGATGATTTTTCACGGCTTTGTTTGTGTAGGTATGTAGTACTAGGTGAACGGCGAGCCCAGGGCCTTCACACTCAGCTACATACACTTCCAGCCCTTTTTTATCTTTTATTTGGTGACAGTCTTGCTAAGTCATAAAGTTGCCCCAGCTGGGCTCAAGCTTGCGATCCTCCTGTCTCAGCCTCACGGAATGCCAGGACTCTAGGCATACGCCATCATGCCTAGTCATACAATTGTGTACAGTGAGAGAAGATTCTCAAGCATCCAAGAGTTAGGTGCAACCAGCCCTACAGCTAGCTCCACAGCCCTACTCCGCTGTCATCAGAAGCCTACTGATGAGACCCACTAGCCACAGATGGCCTCACCTCACCCCAGGCTCTGTCATGGCCCAAGCTAGGTGGCTCACTGCACAACCCACCTTCCCAAGGTGGCTTCCAATACATCTGCCTTCACAGGGAAAAATAAACCAAGAGGTGAGAAAGGCAGCCCATGCTGCTCAGGGTCCACATCCTGCAAATCTGTTTCTGTGCACTTTCCCCTGCCACCCACTCATTTCTGCACTAAGCCCTCCACCTCACACTCCTACCTGCAGACACACTAATCTCATGGGCAGTACAATTGGGGATGAAACGGAGATCATCTCGGAACAAGTGCAGCTAGCAGGCAGCGCCTCCCCCAACACACACAGGCACACACGATCGTCAGCACCACGGAGACCCAGTGGACCATCTCCAGGCCTAGCTCATTCTGACCACACAACTCGCTGCTCTCCCTCATCAACTCACTCGAGGGAGCAACATCTTGGTAGCCGGAAGAGTCAAGACCTAAGGAACAAGTCCCTCCGCTTGGCAAAGGGCCTCTCTCCCCACAACTCCCCATCAGGTGCCATATAAAACACCTGCACAAGCCCAGCTGCTTCCCTCCCCGCCCGTCTCCCACCTCCCTTAGGACCTGCTCCTTTCCACCCTGTCCTCCAAAGTCCCAGCCCTCCCCTGCCATAGCGGGCCTGGGAGAGGCCATGACTGAAAGCAGAGGAAGCGTGAGCTTGCCGAGGAAGCCCCTCAGTTCACAAGCTCCTACAGCAAAGGAATCTCAGCAACGTGAGAGAACTTGTACCTTGCTCTTAGACTCCAAAGTCCAACTAACCCAAGTCTAAGGTTTCACCTGGAAATCGAATCAAGCAGGACCGGGCATACACCGGTCCTAGGTCTCGGGTACATATGCTATGGGAGTAAGAGGGGGGCTTCAGTCCCTAGCATGAACAAAAGTTGACCTACAGGAGACTCACATCTGTTTTTAAATTTGCATCAAGTCTCACTTTAAATAATGTTGAGAACAAAATGCAAGCCGATATTTCAGCTTACTTAAAAGGCTTATTAAAAACACTAAATCCAAAGATGTTAAAAAGCTATAATTGTCCTCATTCAAAGTAGAAAAATAAATCTATTTGCTTTCTTCCTTTATGATCCTCTTCTTTAAAAAAAAATAAGTTCATCTATATTCTCATGAGCATCATTGCTGTCTCTTTTTTCCCCCTTCCATTCAAGGCACTTTAAAAACACCTGTGCCATTCATAGCCAACTTTTGAGCAGAAGGCAACCACATTGGGAGAAGGCTGTTTAGCTGATTTCCCGAAGCCAGAGATAAGCTTGTCTTGCTCGAAGAGTGAGACTCAGTTCAGAGTTCACTTGAACGAGCTTGCGGATTTTATAGGTCTGAACCCACGACAATTTATTCGGTTACCTAAGGCAGAGAAGACAACCTCATCGGTCAGCTTTCTGAGGCTCAGGGGGCAAGGACTCCACATCTCAGCACCGCCTTCAGCCTCTGCTGGGCAGTGGGGCTTAGTAGGGCTGCACCTCCTGGCCACCGCCCTGTCCTCTTCCATAATGGGGACAATTGGCCTCTGGCTCACACCACCACAGCGTGACTGCTGCTTGGTGCCTGCCCCAAGTGGTCCGTGAAGACAGCCCTGGCCAGCACTTAAGTTGCTGAGTTGGGAGGATCTCAAGCCTACTCAGAAGTGAAGCACTCCAGGCATCGAACAAGATGGGTTTTCAGAGCACTGGTCCAAGAGAATGCAAATTTATTGAAAGTGTTTTCTCCAGGTTTTCCATAATTACCATTTATGTCTTCAGGAACTGCTTCCCCGAACCCAGTTTAGGGTGAAAGCATTTTAAAGGCTTTCTCTGCAGATGACATATGAGGTACTAACCTTTTTTCATATGCCCAGATGTTAAGTTCATTTTCATCACATTTATGCAAATTTCATTTGAACAGTAAATCAAAAGAAATCTTAAATCATTGTACACTATTTAAAAATCAACACTAAAGCCGGTTTACTTCCAGGGATATTAACATAAAGTCACAGTTAATGGGCTGAAGGTAGGAAGCAAATGTCACACAGTCCCTTCTTCCTGCCATACAATGGCTACACAGAGCCCAGAGTCCTGGCCATCCATGAGATCAAACGTCTCTGCCTGGTCACAGTCAGACTGCAGTGCTGCTAGAGTAAGGGTATTCTGGAAATGAAAGCCTTCTGAAAGTTTTCCAAACTTTGGTAAAACAGAGGCCCCTCCGTCCAGGGGGGCCTGTCATCCACGAGGCAAGCAAAGTGAGTCCTCCAATGGCTGGTGTTCAGTGGGATACTTCTGGCAGCTGGCTCCCTCCGCTTGGGGGGAAAGTTAATTCTTAGGGCTCCACGGTCCTGCATTTGTCAGGGAGCCGGACGTCAGCGCTATCATTACCAAGCAAATCAGCCAGGCGGTTAATGGTGGAATCAGGAGACATTTGCACTCTGCTATCAGAATGACATCATAACTAAAGCAGCCTTCAGCCCGAAGCCCTAGGCTCTCTCTGAGCCGAGGACAGAGGGCTGCTGGGGGCGCCCCCCTGCGACTCTCTTGGCTGAAAGCTGAGTCCAAGGCCCCTTCCAAGCACGAAGATGGGCCCAGCCCCCAGCACGGTCCTAGGATAGCCGGGCAAATGGGAACTAGGATTCTAGCCTTTCCCCCAAGCAATGGACTCCCCGGCCAGGTTCTGTACACTGTAAATAATAATGTATATTTTAATAATCTGAGACACTGTAAAATCGTTTTCCTCATCAGGCAAGAGCCGGTGTTTTATAAATGCAGTTCCATCTTGGCTATACCATGTATGCGTTTCCACTACAATTGTCGATCTGTTGGTGACCCCGTCGTCTTCAGCAGAATCTCTGCACTTTCTCCTTCGAGCAACAGAAATAGATGAGGCTGGGGGGAGGAGGGCAAGCTAAAGGGAAAGAGCTCTTTCCGCTTGTTTGGGTTGCTTTTCTTTTAAAGCACAGTTGAACGTGTACACACACACACACACACACACACACACACACACACCCGAGACACAGACCTTAGGATAATGAGGGAGGCATTTGGCGACAAGCTGCATCCGCGACGCGACACGGAGCGGCGACGAGCAACCAGCCCCGCTTGCTAGCTCGCAGCTGTCTCTGCGGCGGCTGCGGCGGCGGCGGCGCGGACCGAAACTCGCCCCCGACCCGAGATGCCCAACTCCACAGCGCCCGGAAGATAGCCTCTCTAGTCTCGCTACAGGTACCCTGGTGGCCCTAGCACCTCACCTGGCAGGGAAAGTCGGGAGACAGAGAGGGGAGAAGTTCTGCGAGCCTCGGGCCGGGCAGCTCGGGAGCCGCGGACGCAGTGCTCCTGCCGGCTGGCCTCTCTCACCGAGGCCCGGCTGCCGCGCGCCGCTCCCGGCAACTCGCTCGCGGGCTCTGCGCGCTGACCTCGGGGCACGCTGAGGCCACCGCGGGGCACTTACTTGGCACTTGCTTTTGAGTGCGCAGGTCGTCGCGGTTTTCACTTGGGTTTTCAAACAAGTTTCGGGGAGGAAGAAGGAGGAAAAAAAAAATCCAATTATGCAAATGGACTCCGGACTGGGAGGCGCGCGTTGGATCTGACGCCGCTACTGTACGAGTTGTCGGAGCAGCCCCGGGCCGGGCAGATTTATGGGGGCGCGTCACGGCTACGCCAGGTCCCGCCGCCGGAGCATCGCGAAGTTAATTAAAGCGGTAATGTCCACTTTCCTGGCGACCCTCTGTGTGTGGGTTTACTATTTCGCCATCAAACCCGAGCCGGGCGGGGGCGGGGGAGGGGGGCCTCTGCCCACTCCTCGCCTCCTTCCCTCTTCTCGCCACCCCCCTTCCTCTCTGTTGCTCTCCCTCCTTTTTCCTCTCTTTCGTCTCTTTAAGTCGCCTGCCTTCCACTCAGTGAACAATGAACAAAGATGTGAGTGATGGGAAAAGATCGCCCCCTCCCAACCCCAGCAGTGAGCAAAGCCGGTCTTAAAGTAAAAATCCAGTTGCTAATAACAAACTGGGAAAGAAAACAGTGCGTTCCCAGTCTAGCCTCCCCCTCCACGCACAGACGCGCGCGCGCACCCCGCCCCAAGTTCACCTAAGCCCTAGTTGGGGACCCGGCTGCAAGGCCTGGGCGCGCGGAGCTGCCCAACTCTCGGGGGACACAGGGGACGCTAAAAAACGAGAAGGGGGCGCTCACTGAAGCCAAGATCGCTTCCCGCGCCCCTCCCAGTCTGCTCCCCCCTTCCACCCCCTCCCTAGCGTCTACAAACGACCATCCCGGCCAGGCGGTCCGCTCGGGCAGCCGGGCGGCCGGATGCGCTCAGCAAACGCGGCCCCTGTCGGATTTCTGCTAAACTGCACGGCGGCGAAAGCGGCCGCGGCTGAAGGGAGAAGGCGCAGAAGCAGCCCGAGGCCGGGCCGGCGCGCACTCACCCCGCCCGGCACGCTCGCCCCTGGCGGATGCCCCGCTGGCCGCCGCTCCCGCCCGCGCGCACGTGGAGGCCCGGGACGCACCCGGCGCGCGAGCCCGCGGGCCAGGACAGCGCGCAGCCGCTGTATTTTCTGCTAAAGTGAAAACTGGAGCCGCTGACAAATCACGTCTCCTGCGAGGCACCCGTTAGACATAACAATATCCGGCAAACAAAACCCGGCCACCACCGCGGCCACCAGCGCGCGGGGCTAGGGCCCCGCCCTGCTCCTCCTGGCCCGGGGGGCCCTCGCTGCCGCCCAGGTCAACCTCCAGCCCGCACCCTTTCTTCTTTCCAGTTCGCCATCGAACTCAGGGATTGTGTATAAGCTCGCCAAGAGACTGACAGTACAAGAACTCCCATCGCAGGAGTGCAAAGGCGGGCAGGCGGGCGGGCGGGAGGGGTAACTTTCCACCTGTCCTCAAGGCATCCCCGCCGGAGTTTCCTCGGCAGAGCTAAGGGGGAGGAGGCACACGGCTCTCTTTCCGCCCCATGCCCTTTTTTTCTTTTTTCTAACTTCCCAAGCGTCTGCCTGCCCACCTTCACTTGCTTCCTGTGCCTCCACCTATGCAGAGATATCTGTATTTTAAATTATTGGCAAAGCTGCAACAGATGGGCGCATCGAGATCTGGACACTTTCCTACTCATCGAAGAAAAGACCCCCCTCCCTTATTTTTCTTTTATTTTTATTTATGCCTAAAATACAACCCGACTCCCGCCTACGACTGTTTTAATTCATCTTCAAAAAATAATGTCTCAAAGCAAACAGAAAGCCTTATTAACAACGACCGTTCTCTTCCCGTGCGTCCCCAAATTGCACTCTTCCAAGACGCCCCCACCTCTTCCCTCCCCCCCCACGCCTCCCCCCCACTCCACCCCCCGCCGCACTTCCTCGCTCTGATTGGCCTCCTTTCTCCAGCCCCGGACTGGTCGGCTCAGTTCCTTCCATAACCTGTTACTTATTTATTTATTTACAACCCCCCCCCCCAAGTCCCGAGGGCCAAAGCCGCCAAGGCAGGTGCTGCGAGAGCCGCCCGAGCTCGCGGGCGCCGTGGCCGTCGCTGGGGTCGCAGGCTCGGACCCCCGCGCCCCTCGGCCTGAGCCTCGGCCTCGCCAGGCTCCCGGGGCGCAGGAGGCCGAGGAAAGCACAAGATGGCAGGTCTCAGCGGCCTGGGCGTCGCAAGTTTGACACCGTGCGCATCGGCTAACTTTGATTTCAGGAAAAAAAAAAAAAAAAGGTTACAAATCCCCCTGGTCTCCAAGGCAGCGGGACCAGGGTCCCACAGGAGCCGCCGCGAGGGCCAGAGGAGCGCGCAGCCCCAGCCCCAGGCGGGGGAGCCAGGGGGAAAGTCCTTGGGGCACAAGTTTCCGCGGGGCCCGCCGCCCCCGCCCTCGCGCCGCCCCCCCACCGCACCCCCAGACCCTTTCTAAAGTTTCCGGGGGTCTGAGCGCGGCTGGCGGGGCGCGCACCGGCGGGCGGGCGGGAGGGGGCGCGGGCCGGGCCAGAGCTGGGCGCGGGGTCCCCGGCGGCGCGCGCGGCGCGAGGGCCCAAGTCTCCTTTTCAAAGTAACGGTCCCGGGACCGCGGGCGGGGAGGCGGCGGCCCAGACGCGGTCCGCTTGGCGCGGAAGTTCTCCAGCGCCGTTGATGCCCGGCCGCGGCCGCTTTCCCGTTTTTTGTTTTTTTTTTTTTTTTTTTTTTTCCTCCTCTTTTTTACCCCCGCTGACAGCTTCTCTCGCCAACGTCACAGCCACGGATATTTAATTAGACTGTATCTTTTAATCGCTGTGGGGCGAGAAGGAACCGGGCGGCAGGCCTGGCCGAGATGGGGAGGGGGAGGGGACGGGGGCCACGCCAAGAGTCCAAACTCACTTTGCCACCCGCCGGACGCCGCCCCCCCCCGCCGCGTCCCCAAGCCCCCCCACCGCGCCGCGCCCCGAGATCACCACCACCACCTTTGTTTTCCTTACCTTAAACATTGAAACGCGGGCGTCGGGAGCAAACTCGGGCACGTAAACGGAGCGTTGTAAAAGATTGTGTTCAATGAATAATGAAACATGTCCACATGATTGACTTGATCATTTTCCGGGGCTGAGGGGGGACGGGCGCCCGGCTCGCGCGCCTCGCTCGCCCACTCGGCAGAGCCCTGCGAACTGTTCCCAGCCCAGCCCGGGCAGGGCAGGCTCGATTTTCATCAGCCTCTTTTCAGAATCGCCCCGTTCATTGATACTCATCACCCATCCCCAGTAGACATCCCCATCTCCGGCTCGGCCTCCCCCTATCTGGTAGGTGAAATGCATTGTACCATTAAAAACGCTCTCCATTGTCGCCCTGGCATAATTCACAGCAACTAGATAGGTCTTGCGGCATTTAGCTTTGATGAGCCGGAGACTGAACCCTTGATATAATAATCTACAAAGAATGGTGTGTGATCGTCCATTTTTTCTCTCTGTCTAGCAACTAAGAAACCATTTAACACAGCGCAGCTTGGTTCTGACCTTGAGCTCATGTAAACACACTTATTAAAATCTATCTATTCTCCAAGAGCTACATTCTGATTGTCAGACTCGTTACTGAGACATATATCAGCCCCTTCGCTTGTCACTACTTTGCATTCCTGCCTTTGACTAAAGAATTTTTTATCCAGCAGAGAGGGAGAGAGACATTGCCACGGAGGGAGAGCACAGAGAGGGAAAGGGGGTAGAGGAAAAAGCGTAATTCTTACCTGTTCCTGAAACTATTTAAAGTCTGTTTCTTTTCTGGGGGGAAAAAAACTCCCGGGTGAATCTCGATGGACAGCGGGACGCGGAGAATCAGTCACAGCCCGGGCGTTTAAGGAAGTCATCAGCGATTAAATGACGTTGATCCGCGCTGTAACCTTGTGGCGTATTTAATGTAAATAAGGCAGTTATGTTGCCAATCGCTGCGATACAAACACGAAGCGGTCCTCTCCCTCGCCTCCCGCGCCTGCCATTAGAGGCGACTTTATTTACAGACACTATTTAGGAGATCATGATAATTCTAAAACAATACTAGTGCCAAATGATTATGAAAATATGATTTTAATTAATCACGTAGTAGGCAAGGAAATTAGCATACGGTAATTAAACTTCGAGAAAAACGTCACGCAGGTTCTCTGCCTTATGGGTCCGGAATAATCATCACGCGGTGGGCTCCAGGACTTAATTATCAAACAAAATAACTTTTGAAAGGCAACTTTGAAAGGCTGGTCCTCAAGGCAAACGTTTTTTGGTAAATAATACAAACCGAGGTGACAAGGTGGAGATTTGAGTGGTGTCTGAGGTTGGGTTTCTGGGAAGCAGGGGGTGGGGGTCGAAAGAATGGGGGGAAAAGCTGAATAATGCAATTATGGATTCTCTGTCCTAGAGTTGACAAAAGCTGGTGCCTCAAAAGCCTCTTTGTTATGGGATTATATAATGATCCTGGTGTCATTATGGGGGAAAAAAAGATTGAGTAATAATAATAAAAGACGTATCCAGACACACCAATGGGGAGCTTGTTTTAAAGAAAAGCTCAAATGTGACACTAGGCAAGTTAAGAACAGAAAGACAAGATCCTAAAGAGTTGATAAATAAAGGAGAAAGGGAG
>NW_004524659.1:2977387-2994239 GCF_000260255.1 Octodon degus | reverse complement strand
AGAGAGAGAGAGAGAGAGAGAGAGAGAGAGAGAGAGAGAGGCCTGTGTTGTTCGTGATTAAGAATCAACGAAGACAGACGGATTATTCAAAATGCCCAATATAGGAGTACTTAAAACAGATTCAGGTAAGACTTGTTCCAGCCCTCTGGAACTCAGTTCCCTCCACATAACTGGAGGAGTTTAGACCACAGCACCAAAGTACAGCAAAAGCAACGATGCAGGAAAGGCATGCCCCAGCCTCCCATCTCCACCTCTTCCAGCCAAGGAGCTGCTCTTTTGCAAACACCAGTCCAAGAGTGGGACAGGGCACAGAGAACTTTGTGTGGAGGAGTGGGCTGTCGGTCTGCACCCACGTTGGGCATGGTCAGTGACAGCTGCCCTGGGACACCAGGCCTTGCATCTCTGTGCGAGTGCTCAGCTCCCAGGGGCAGTGCACTTTCGGGGGTGCTCCAGCTGCCCACACCACGTCCAGCCCTGTAAGTTCATCTCCCCTCCCCTCTCCCCTCTCTTTCTCTTCTCTTTCACCTCACCTACCCACTTTCTGCTCCTCTCTTCTCTGCCTCTCTGTCTTTCCTAGTCCTGGATTTGGAAAGCCAGGGAAGGATCAGTTCCCCTAACCCTAACCAGCTACTTTCTTAGAATCCACACAATTCTCTACAATGATACTCTCTGAAAATCGCTGCTTACTCCCCCCCAAAAGTTTAGGAATTCAGTCCACATTTCCCAATCTGATAGGTCTGCGATTATTTTTGAACAAATTCCAAAATACGAGGGGTCCCCCCCCCGTTTGTATAGAAATCATCATCGCAATCATATCCGTGATATCGCTATCTCTCTGTGAATGATAGCCAGAGCAGTGGGGTGTTCTTTACTTCAGTTCTTTGAGGATCAACTCATTATACTCCATCTTCTTCGGAACCTGTTATTGAAAGTCAAGTGATTCTTTATAAGTGACAGCCTGGACAAAGAGCCAAGCAGGACAGAGCAGGTAGAAAGGAAATGGCCATATGGACTGGGAAAAAAGGCACTTTCTCCCCGACAGAATGGGGGTAGTGGGCTCCTTCTAACCCTCCTGCCGCTGGCCAGCCTGGGCCTTGGAAGGCCTGGAGTCAGGCTGTGATTTCTGTTGTAACCTTGGGGGTTGACCAGACAGTGGCCATCAGCCCCAGGTGCCCTAACAGAGCAGGAGGCTTCAGGCACCCTTGGCCTCTGAGTCCATGCGCCTCAAGAAGACTGTGTTCTAGGTGTTCTGGGGGACCACAGCTGTTGCTGCTCCCAGGAAGCTGAGGTTTTCCACAGCCAGCACTCTCTGAGTAAGGACTACCCAAGACCTAGGGACTGAACCCTACTACTTGAGCAAGGCAGACAGCTTCCGCGGGGGCGGGGGGGGGGGGGGGGGGGGTCACCTGCGCCCCCTGTCGGCACCCGTGTGCTCTGCATTCCTCTCATTGGCTTTGGGCGATGCAGCAGGAGACCTGCTTTGGCAGGTGGGAGTCAAGCGGAGAGCTGGAGGGCGCTGGACAATAAGCAGAGACCAGATGTTTGCCTGACTCCTGGATCCCGCTGGAACAGGAACGGTGCCCACAGAGTCCTGCGTGGTGGTCAGTGGTCACTGCAACAATGTGGGGCTCTAGGGTGCTTTTCCTTCCCCTGGGTTTTCTCCTTGCCCACATCTCTCCTGCCGGCTCTGGCCCTGCTGGTACTGGTGCCCTGTACTCCTTCTCCAGCTCTGGAGTACTACTCCCTGCTCCTGCCCTGCCTAACCAGGGGTAGAACCTGTGGCCGGATTTTCAGCAGATTTCCCTCCCGTGGACCCACCCTGTTCCCACCCCCAGAGTCCTTGCCTCACCACACTTCCAGCTGCCCTTGTGGGCAGCCACTTCTCACCCAGAAGCCTCCGTCCAGTGCGTTTCCCCTCTGCAGCCTCTCTAAGGAAGCTTAAGCCTTCCGATCTGTTGAAACTGATGAGCGTCACTGGGAACCTGGGTTGGTGACTCAGGTGGGTGGTGGCTGCATGTGGCAGGATCAGTTCTTGGTTCAGTGACTTCTGAACCAACTCAGCAGCAAGGCCAGGAAGAGCTTCACATTGGCTGCTTCTCAGGACCTTGTCATACGGGCCCCACCCCTCCAGGTGCCTCCCTTAGAAGCAATACCTCTCACACCAACAGATTTGCTCTGACCTCTGTCATTCCAGTTGAAAAACTGACAGTGATTCACAAATGTTACCAAGCCAGTACTTACTTTGGAGTTGCTCCGTGGGTCACAGCGGCATTCATTTTCATCTTGTTTCTACATCACCCCTTTTTGCCCTTCACTCATTCTGCGCCTTATAATTTTGCCCCATTCATTGTGCAGAGAAACTTAAAACCAGCCATTGAGGTAGAGGAAAGGGGGAAGCACAGGACAAAAGGCCCCTGGAGGATTGCTTTGGCTCTGAGTAGAAAGGCACATGACAATATTTGTCCCCTTGTGTGTGTGCGCGCGCACACACACACACACACACACACACACCAATTTCCCATCTATATAAAAGATAACTTCCAGCCACATGTAAGGTACCATAGGTGACTTAGAGCAGTATTTTAAAAAATGGTGGGCATCTTCTGCAAGCAGAAAAAGAAAAGCAGGATGCCATGAAATTTGTAGAAGCTCAGTGACAGGTGGGAACTTGGTTTGAAAGCCTGCAGGGTCCCACCTGACTCTCATAGAAAGACTCTGCTTCTCAGTCTCAGAGCTTAGAAAGCCGTCTCTTCCAGTCAGCTGACCCTGCTGTACTCAGAGGAGAGCTACCTGAGACTCTACACGAGGCCTCTTTGACTTCCTACAAGGTTTTCTTGGCACTGAGGACTTGCACCTCTCTCCACCAGGCTAAGGAGCAGCCTTCTCCCTCATGAGCACCTCAGAACGAATGACCCTCAAGGAGCACCTAAAGAGGTAGTGAGTGATCCTTGAGCAAGAAGAAACTGGGGGAGCATCTGACCTACTTGGCTATTCTGTCCTGAGTCTTTGGCCTCTGGACATCTTTTGCTCTCCTCCAACATCCCTTTTAAGGTCCATCTTACAACAGTGTTGTTGTCCCACAAGCAGGAAGGGAGGGAGGAAGGGAGGGAGGTAAGGAGGGAGAGAAAGAAACAGAAAGAGCTAGAGAAAAAGAACAAACCATACCTCTCTTTGAGCTTTTCTACCAGAGGGACAAAGTCAACATAAAAATGTTTATTGTCTTGGCATAATTGCCCAGCAATGGCCCCTGCTTGCCCTTTCCCACTTTGAGGGCTTCTGGATTGGCTTCTCTCTCAGGTTCCAGCCAATCAGTGCACCCAATCTTTCTGGATGCTGATTGGTGCAGGAATAAGCATGTGACTGGTGCTGGTCCAACCAGAGTGGTGGTGGCGGTTCTTGTTATTGTTGTTGTTGCTGCTGCTGTTGTTGTTTAATAGGGACTAGCACATGAGTTTGAAACGCAGAAGAATTGTTGTCTCCATCCCTTTGCTAAGAGATCAGAGCCCAAAGCTGGCAGGGGTCACCAAGCCAAGCCTGGGAATGGTGCCAACCCAGCCAATAGGAGAGCAGAGCAGAGAGAAATAAATGGTCCTGCTCACTTGGAATGGGCCCTAAATCCAACTGCACTCAAAGTTGGTTCTACTTCTGCAACTTTCTGGTTTATAAGCAGATACATTTTCTTTAGCTGAATTCATTTTGCGTTGAGTTTTCTGTCACTGGCCACAGAACAAGACCTAGTCTACTTAGCACCTGACAAGAGCAAAGAATACCTGGGCCAAAGCCTGGGAAACTCAAGAACAGAGCCAGAAAGAAGGGCAGCAGAGCAGGGTGTGTCTGCCTGTGCTCTTCCCACCAAGCAGGCAACTTAAGAATTTTCTTGAAGTTCCAGGTATGCTGAGTTGTATGTTTATTCAGTTTGTAAACTGAATTTTTTGTAAATTAAATCTGATTTCCTGGACTGAGAGAGCTGATTATTTCAGGCCTCTCAACAGACCAAGTCTTTTGTAAAAGGATTGGGTTCTGAAATCACCAATAGATGGTAATTTATTTATCCTTCCTTCTCATCCTCCCTCCTCCAGCACTATTTTCCAAGCGGGGCCAACCTGCAGAGATGCTTCCATGATGTCTTTGCATAAGCTAAGGCCAGGAGGATGCCCCAAGCACTCGCAGGTACCATCACAGCTCTACGCATCTGTTCCTTTTCAGGGATGTGGACCTGAAGCACCCGACCATACCAGGGCAACACCTCTGGCTGAAGAAGTGTTCTACAATAGCCAAAGTCAATTTGGAATCAGGATGGGGGAAAAATCATGAAGTTAGTGGAATTTCAGGCTAAAATGCAGCCTGTACATTGTGTGCCTGAGGATGTGGAGTCTTAATTACATAGTTCATTGTGAACTAAATTTGGGGGACTATTGAGGCTATCAGTTGGAACAAGTCTTTTAAATTTAAGAATGCAACTGCTGGTGGAGATTCAAGAGGTTTCCTAAGATTTCAGAAGATTGGAGAGTTTTCCTAAGACATTAATTCTTCACCATGCAGCCCACAGCTACCACGAGGCCTCTAGTTACCCAAAGCACCGATTGTTAGTCATAATTTTACCTGTGAAAGAGGTGCAAAGTTTGTCACTAGAAACCAAATGTTGGGAATAGAATACTTTTCAGGAAAAGTGATAGCCTTCAGCTTATAGATACAGCCTGGTCGCAGAAGTCAAGCAGAGTCACTAACAGTGATCTCCAGGGTTGCCCTATATAAATACTGACTTTTATCATCTTCTAGGCAGCATTTCTCCACAAGGAAGCACCTGGGAATCATATAAGAATAGCAGAGTTAGGGTACAGAGCATGAACCTTGGCTCTGGCCACTACTTGAAGTCGCTGTGCTAAGATCATTCCCACGGTAAATCCTCCCTCGGCCTGCATAGGATACAGATGGTGGAAATCAGATGGATGGCGGATCAAAGGCCAGCAGAAGAATCCTTATTATTGAGACTGTTGCCACCAAGGGGCTGTGTTGGTCTGATAGGAGCAGAGAAACAGAAAGGAAGGAATTGAGGCCAGGGGACAGAGTACATACTGAGCATCAAATGCCTACAGATGATACCAGAATCTCAGACAGAAGTCGAGCTGAATCAGATGTCCCTGTGGAGAAAACGGGCAGCGTGGCCCAAAGGGGCCCCTGGGAGCCCTCGTAGGTTGGCGGCAGATATATCTGTACCTGAACTCAAGCACTCAGGGGAGGGTGGCAGGGTGGGCCCTGGGGTCTGCTGGTACCTGAGGACATGGACACCTTAAAGATGCAACCTCGCTGGTGACTGAAGGCCAGTGAGTGTATCTGATGGCACATCAGACATGGAGGTTCGTCCACCCCAGATTATCCAGATATTTTATAACTCACTTATTCATCTTTTTGCAAGTGCAGCAAGAAGTTGGCCTTCCTGAAGTTGGTCGTTGGAACTAGAGTTGCTAAGTGCCTCTGGCTCTGCAGATCTCCCTCGGCTCTAGCCATTGTGCCATGGCGCTCCCTGTATCTCTGTGATAAAAGCCCATTCTCTGCACATAGTTCAGAGGTTCCAAGAGGGAGGACCCCAATCTTGGGTCATTTCTAGACCCCAGACCTAGCCCAACCCCTAATACCATACATTAAAAAATAATGATGGAACTAATCAAGAAATTAATTGATCGTGCTGTTTTACCTTTATTTATTTTTTTCTTTTTTTAATGTATTTGGTACAGGGTCTCACTACACAGTCCTGACTCATAGTGATCGTCATGTTTTCAGCCTCCCCAGTGCTGGGATTACAGGAGTGCACCACCATGCCGGGACTGAGGCCAGCTCAGTGCATCTGGGGGCTGGGCCAGCATGGGATGTGGTGCCAGGATCTAACCATGATCCCTGCGCTTGCCTAAGCAAGCGCTTAGTCTCCTGAGTTATCTCACTGGCCCTACTTTACCTTTATTAACTAGGTGCATAAATGAATGAATACACATATATACCTTCATTCATCTATACGTGAAAAGCATTGCCAGCGATGAGTTCTACCACTAGACATTAGCTACAACCTTTAAAATTTAATGGATATTTTCTCTACTATTAGATAACAGGAAGGAAGAGTAGCTACAATACATAAAATGCACAAAGATAATTATATCTCCCTCCATCTCACCCTGATAGCATTTTTGTGTTTTTCCTCCCAAGCAGTTTTCTGTGCGTGCCAATTTTTTACCAACTTTGAATCATTTTGTATAAACAATTTTGTGTCCTGCTTTTGTTCTCTAACCTTGTAGCAAGGTATTTCCCTACGTCATTAAATATTCTTTGAAAACATGATTTTATGGCTACATAATGTTCTATCAAATCCATGCAACATAATTTATTTAAACAATCTCTTATTTGGAAGCATCAAAATTGTTTCTAATTTTTTTGTCTTGGTTGTTGTTGTTCTCTTAAAAGTATTGGAGTGAGCATTTTCATGGCTAAACCTTTGTTTGCATCTGTGGGTTTGCTCTGGATCTGTTGATGGAAGTGCAATACTGTGTCAGTGGGAATGGAGATTTTTGAGGCTCCCGATAGGCATGGTTGATTTTCTTTCCAAAAAGCGAATGCCACTATTCTTCCCTCACTGATGTATCTTCTTCCTTTGGCTTCTTTACACACAGGAAACTTTCAGGCTTGTCTTATAGGCAGTCACGGTGATTGCAAAAGAGTTGGCCTTCTTATTCTGCTGATGTCACCATGGTCAACAGGTCCCTGTTGTCCCCAGACCACCCTTCAGCTCTGGGAAAACCTAGGCTATCTCTCAGTCTCCGGAATGCGAGTGAATAGAGTCTTCTCGGGGTCAAAAGAGACAATGTGTCTCTGCACTGCGGCTTTGCAGGTTGGCTGTGCATCCATTGGAGGGAAGGGCAGCCCCAGCCTGTAACCGCCAATGAAGATGCTGGGGGCGGCCTGGTCCAAGCTCTGCCTGCTGTGTGGCTTAGAAGCTCTGCTCCTAGATCCCTCTCCCTTTCTCAGCTACCAGCCCCTTCCTCACTCTCAGAGTTATTTTTGCCTTTATTTATTTATATTTATTTATGTATTTATTTATTTTGTGTTTAGGACAGGGTCTACAGGATCTCACTGCGTAGATCGGACTCATAGTGATCCTCCTGTTTACAGCCTCCCAAGGGCTGGAATTACAGGCAGCGCCCCCACCCCCAGTCTGTTTTGCCATCTCAGCATGCTCCAGGGGCGGGGCCAGCGCAGCAGGCCTGGGGCCCCTTTAATCCACTGAGCTATTTGGCAGGCCCTTATTTTTGCCTTTAGAAGTAATTTTTCCATTGCTCCAAAAAGAAGGGCAAAGGGCATCATGGACAGGCAAAGCACCCATTCCGGCAGCCAGAACCCCTTGATTCAAACCCAAGCTGCACCACCCTAGTGCTGTGTGACCTCAAACAAGCCATGTACCTCCCTTGGGCCTTAACCTCCACACCTACTGGATGAGCCTCTGCTTCATGAGCACGTTTAGAGTGAGATGCCACTCAGCACACTATCTAGAACCGAGTAGGTACTTGCTCTTCATGTGAATGAGGGACATTCTTTTATGTGTATTTGTTCTTCATTAAAAAGGACTTTTTAATGTGTTCCGTGCTTTGGGTTTGGCCATCTAGGGCTGTGTGAGCACTTTGGCATCAAACAGCCTCCTGCATGCTCTGTAAGCTCCAGACACTCGGCCCTACACCTGGCGGAGGGCAAGGCCTCCCAGCCCCAGCCCAGCTTCCTTGGGGGAAGCTCCTTCTGGGAAGGCACTCACTCCTTCTTTATGGAGATGGAGCACTGCACAGCGGCAAAGTGTTCAGGCTGTCAGCTCTGGGCTGGTGGACGCAGCACGGGCCTCACACTGTCATCTAACCATGGTCACCGGTGGCTTTCCTGGGGAGATGGGATTGAGGCAAATCCCCAGGGTGTTGCTCTTCCTCTTTTGCAATGAGCATGTGCAGGTCACACACTTTAAAAAGCAAACTTAACAGCATATCTACATTTAATCTGAGCTCGTTCTAGCCTTTCACCTCTCTTCTCTAATGTCTGTGGAACACCTGGTGGACCAAGGACGGATAGTCTATGAATCACTTATTCATCTTTTCACAAGCTTAGCAAGAAGTTGAATTCGTGAAGTTGGTTGTTGGAAATAGAGTTGCTAAGGTAAGTAACATCCAACGGTCCGGAAGTACCAGTCAATGAAATCACAAGGGTAGCTAGAACTTAACAGTCACAACTATAGCAGCAACAAAAATCATGCAGCCCCTAAACACCTAGTCCCCACAATTCTGCCTGGACAAGAGGCGGCCTGCGGCTATGGCCTCAGTGCTAAACTAGGTATCACTTAGCACGATGTCTACCCAGTCACCTAGCAAGACAGATGATGCATTTTAAGCTAAGGGCTCAACACATCACAGCCTTAAGATGTTTCTGTTTTAACTTGTCGGGGCGATACTGTAAATGCCATGAGAAACATAGGGTTTTCTAATAATAAAAAATTCATGCCCGCTGCCTGGATGTACCCGCCCCAATGAGAAGTGCCATCTCTAAAAGAAGAGGAGAAAAAAAAGTCCCTGTACCACCTTTCCAAAATAAGCATGGCCACTCAGTCCCTGGCAGCCCTAGGGCTGCAAGACACATCCAGCGTAAGACAAGATGTTTGCCAGGTAGATACCATCACCACCTTGCCCACCTGGTCCCAGAGCATGCCTTGTTTTATTACAGAAGGCACTGTGTCAGAACTGACTTTCTGGAAGGAGATTCCTAGAAGGATACATTTTTTAAGGATTACCCTTACAGATGGATCCATCTTATGCCTGGAAATAAGTCACAATTTGGGTGTACGAAGATGAAATTAACAACCTGAGTCCATAGCCTTAGGGGTATAATCAAAGGCCAGTGAGAAGTGACTTCACTGATAGAGACTGGGAATGGCCACACTTCCTGTGTGTCTCAGAAGGGTGGGCTTGAGACAGGGTGCCCTGAAAGAGGGGTGGGATTTGCAGGGGCAGAGGAGGGAGAATGGCCTCAAGCACAACTCGGGGCCTGCGGCGCACACCTAGCTCTAGGCCGGGCTGCAGTGAGCTTCAGCTAGATCCACTGTGCAAATACCTCAGGGGACTGGAACATGGAGAACAGAGTAGAGAGCCCCTGAAGAAGTTGCCAAAATGCCCACACCAGTTACCAGTTACACTGTTGAAAGAGGGGATGACAGCTCCCAAGGCATCCCTCAGCTGTGAGTAACATCAGTACCTGCCAGGTGGTTGCCGAGGCTGTAAGAACCACCCTGGGTCCCTGTGGCATGGACAAGCTTATTGTAGATGGCTGAGACAAAGCAACAAGTTCTAATGATGGGGCCACAATTTTGAAACTTCTCAGTGTCATGCATCCTGCAGCAAAGACTTTAGTGGACATCGCCAAATCTCAAGATGCTGAGGTTCGTGATGGCACCACCTCTGTGACCCTGCTGGCTGCAGAGTTTCCAAAGCAGTGAAGCCCTACATGGAGGAAGGTTGGCATGCCCAGATCATCATCCGAGCTTTGTGCACAGCTACATGGTTGGCAATTAACAAGATCAAGGAAATCACTGTGACCATGAAGAAGCAAGGTAAAGTGGAGCAGAGGAAGCTGCTGGAGCGTGTGCCATGACAGCTCTGAGCTCCCAGCTGATCTCCCAGCAGAAAGCCTTCCTTGCTAAGATGGCGGTTGATGCTGTGATGGTGCTCGATGATTTGCTGCAGCTTAAGATGATTGGAATCAAGAAGGTACAGGGTGGAGCCCTGGAGGAGTCTCGGCTGGCGGCTGCTTTTATTCAAGAAGACTTTCTCTTACGCTGGATTTGAAATGCAACTTAAAAAGTACACTAACCCCACGATTGCCTTATTAAATGTTAAACTCAAGCTGAAAGCTGAGAAAGACAATGCTGAAATCAGAGTCCACACGGTAGAGGATTATCAGGCAATTGCTGATGCTGAGTGGAACATTCTGTATGACAAGTTAGAGAAGATCTATAATTCTGGAGCCAAAGTTATTTTGTCCAAACTCCCTATTGGGGATGTGGCCACCCAGTACTTCACTGCTAGGGACATGTTCTGTGCCAGCCGTGTGCCTGAGGAGGATTTAAAGAGGACAATGATGGCCTGTGGAGACTCAATCCAGACTAGCGTGAATGCTCTATCAGCAGGTGTGCTGGGCTGCTACCCAGAGACCCAGATTAGAAGTGGCTGCCCCATGGCCAAGACTTGCACCTTCATCCTCCATGGCAGAGCTGAGCAGTTCATGGGGGAAACAAAGCGGTCTCTGCATGATGCCGTCATGATTGTCAGGAGGGCCATCAAGAATGATTCAGAGGTGGCTGGTGGTGGAGCCATCGAGATAGAGCTCTCCAAGTAGCTTTGGGATTACTCAAGGACTATCCCAGGAAAACAGCAGCTACTGATCGGGGCATATGCTAAGGCCTTGGAGATTATCCCACACCAGCTATGTGACAATGCTGGCTTTGATGCCACAAACATCCTGAAGAAACTATAGGCTCCCAAAGCAGCCTGTGTAATGGGGTGGACATCAACAATGAGGACATTGCTGACAACTTGGAAGCTTTCATGTAGGAGCCAGCTATGGTGCGGATCAATGCCCTGACAGCAGCCTCTGAGGCTGCGTGCCTGATCATGTCCATTGATGAGACCAAGAACCCTTGCTGCACCATGGATACTCCTCCAGCATTGGGCTGGGACCAGGGTCACCTCCCTTGAGATCCCACCCATCACACTGACTGGCAGCTGGCTGCAGGTGTGCTTGCCTTCCCTGGCTTGGCTCATTAGAATTATGAAGAAGTGGTAATAATTAGTCTGCTCTGTTCTCATTGGAGGTTATTTAAATAAAACTAAAGACTTAAAAACACACACACACACACACACACACACACAGAGTCTGATCTGTTAGCATTAAGTCAGGAGCCTCCTGAGGGCCTCAGCCTCTCTGAGTGCTTAGCAGTGAACAGAGTGTGTCACCCATCGGGCCTCTGTCCATGATGCATGAGTGAGTGAACTATACCCACCAACCTCCGGAGGTGGGCAGCTGCTGGTGACGGACCTCTTTGTGTTGCCCACCCAACCTTTCACCTGTCTGTGCCAAGCACACCCAGCACCAGATGGGCCACTCCAGGCCTATTAGTCTGCCCCAAGATGAGAGAGGGGGTGCTCTCTGCTGGATGACCCTCCCTTGGGCAGCCATGACCTCTACCCAAGCAGCTCTTCTTCATCCAGCCTCTGAGAGTTGAACAAAGACCTCCTCACCACATCCGACACAGGGGCAGAACCTTGTCACTTCACTAAAGCAGAAACAAAATGCTCAGGGAAGTGGGGGGAAGAGGTGGGCCCTGGGCATCTCTGGATGCCTGTTTTCCAGTACTGCCCACTGCTCTACACTGCCCTCCTCATCACCGGCTTCTTCTATTAAGCAGGGCAGAATTGCAACAGGGTGGGCGGGCACACAGATCTCCTCCCTGTGGTAGAGATGAGTTGAGTTCTGGGCTGCTGCTGGCCCACACACAGGCAGAGATGGGAGCCTCAGGAGCATGGCTGAACCATGCTGCTGGTGGATAGCCGAGCACACAACAGGCTCCAGGCAAGGTTCTCCCGTTCGCATTCCCTTGTCCACCCCCATGGGACCCCAAGAGGAGACCTCTATAACTGTCTATAGCCTCATGCCCTGGCTCTCTTGTTCTCTGGCTTCAGGGTCAGCCCAGCAAGACCAGCACCAGCAAAAACTGGAGAGCTGCAGGAAAGACATTTTGGGGTCCCCCACCCACTTCCCAGCAAGCTGGAGTATGGCAGTGTTTGAACTCCTCTCACTATGTCACTGCTCCTGGACACTATCCCTCTGGGAAAGGGCTCTGGGGCTCTTTTTTCTCCCTGCTGTGTATGGAGTCCCTGTGCCCACTGCTAAGCGTGTAAAGAGGGCACATGGCTTTCCCCACTGCCAGTGCCAGTGCACACCTGTGTGCACGTCCCCTGTGCAGATTCCATCTCCTGTGCTCCCTCTGCTTTTCCCAGGATGCACCCTGTTCTTCCTAAGATGTGGACTTGTTCTGGCTGTAACCAAAATCCCCTCCTGTGCTGTGGCCAAGCTGTATGCCTTGTCCTCTGTGATCCCTCTCCAGGTCTCAGCTTATTGTCTCCCAGAAGGGAAATAAGTGGCCGCAAGGTTTCTTCTTGTGTCTCAAACATAAAGATCCTAAGAGGCATAGCTCTTTTGAAATGGTGTGAAAACTTGTGTCCCTGTGGGTTTAGAGGTATGGTGGTGCACGCCTGCAATCCCAGCACTCGGGAGGCACAGGCAGGAGGATCGCTATAAGTTCAAGGTCAGCCTGGACTACACAGTGGGTTTGAGGCCAAACTGAACTACAATAGGGAGACACTGTCTTAAAAAACAAAAAAATGGGCAGCCTGTGTTCTCAGGATGTTCCTGGGCTCTTTTCTGAGGGGAAGTGACTTTCCAAGTGAGTTATAACCTTCCTTTTCTGAGGTAAGGCTAGGAATCCAGAGGAAATGCAAGGGTGACTTGGAGTAGCTGGTAGAGTGACCGTGCACAGCCGGGAGTTCTTGCACTTCGCTCAGGCCTCCGAAATGCTCCAGCAAAGCAGAGGAAAGCTTACTTTACACATAGTAATCATCGCAATAAGCCTGGAGTTCTGCTTTCTGGTCCACAGCCAATTAGCAATGGTAATTTGGGAAGGGAGAGACAGCCGCACTTGACAAGAGCAAAACCCGGAAGGCCTGATAGCGAAGGAAGGACCCCCAAAATCTCCAGGAAACAAGCTGGCAACTGGAGAAAGCACCACAAACAGGCCATTAGCAGAGGGCAGATAGCCCTGCACACCTCACGAGCCCCGAGGGCTGCATTGCCTCCCGCTCCACATCTGAGGTTCACAGCAGCAACCCTGAGCCATTACAGAAAGGTTAATGGTGTTCCACATTCCCCAAGTAAGAAGGAAAGGAAATGTGCGCTGCATCTTAGAAATATTTCCATCTGAAAATGTTACATGAAAATAATTTATGGCTGTATCTGGAAAAAAAAAAAAAAAAGCAGCTGTCTGGATCCCATTCCCTGTGGATTCCAGCTGGGTGAGGTTTTGCTCTTCCCGGAAGTGTCTGCCCTTGTGGGCAATCAGCATTTATGGAGCACCTACTGAATGCAGGGTTGCAATGAAGGAGCAAGGAGACCGAGGTTCGATTGTGCCTTCTGGGCCTTGCAGAGATTTGCAAGACCTGCGGCTTCTTTTGGAAGACCTCATCCCCTGCAACCCCCACCCCCACCCCCACCCCGCACCTGGCACCTGTCATTCTAGTGGCCACACCTGGACCCGCCAGCAAGCCCAACCTGGGGCACCTTAGCCACGAACCTCCCTGCATCTGGGCGCCTTAGTCTGAGCCCCTCTCCGGAGTTTGTTTTTATTATAAATATTTCATTGTTTAGGAGTTTGGGTTTTAGCTGATATACAGCATTTGGCAGGGTTCCTTTCTAGCATTTGGTAATAATTCCATACCAAATGCTAGGGAGAAACCCTCCCAAATGGAACTGCTTCAAGCCAGAGAGCTTAAAAAACTGGAGCCTGAGGAAGCTGCTGCATCTGAGCTGCCCCTGACTCCCTGCCCACAGAGGCAGAGGACAGACCTACACCTGAGACACAGCTCAGGCTGTTCTCATCTTACCCACCACAACCCTGCCAACAACACGCCAGCCAGACAGGCAAGTGCTCCCCTCTGCTACCTGTGGACCGGAAGCACCTTTAAATCTGGGGATTTCAGGCAGTGTTCATACACACAGTGAGTACACCCAGCATACATTCAACTGGGTTGAACTCTTCGGATATAAAATTAAAAAGCACTGACTCATTTCTTCAAATGCCATTTTATGTTCTTCCTCTGACCCCCACACCACATCTGATAGCTCCATCGGGCCTTTAGAAAATTAGTTTCATGGATCCCCTGGAACTAAACTCCCTGGGCTCACATACAGCAATTTTGTGACCTTTCCTAGCAAGGTAGTGAGCCCCTCCTGGTAAGCTAGGAGTGGGATTCCTACACTCACACAAGCAGATGAGGAGGACAAGACTGAAGCGCTCAGAGAGTCCTGACTCATACTCTGTGCTCAATTAAGACGCACTCTCGGCTTCACTGAATACCCTCTGTGTGCCAGAGGCTTCGTATGAGCACCTCGCCTCCTGGGAGCATGAGAAGAAAGGGAAGCCTTCCTCTCCTTCCTAAGTACCCCCGGCTCTCCTTTTTGAAGGGTACCTCTCCCAGATGGCCGCTGTATCAGAAGACCTGCCACTTTCTGCTCCTCCACCCCCAGCTCAGAGCCTCAGGCAGTACCACTAGACCCAAACCCGAAGTCAGTGGGCACTTTCTCACTACCTTACACTCTGGCCTCCTCCACCCCACTCACCCTAGCTGCTGACTGCTCAGCAATGCACAGCCTCAAATCCTGCCCCAAAGCCCAGCAGCGCAGAGGAAGCAGCCACAGAAGCACATGGCCCTGCAAGGCTCACAGAGCTGCCTGACAGTGTATGACAACCCCAAAGAAAGCTCTCGTGTCTTTTCCATACACTTCTGAAACCAGACGTGACGGTGCACCTTGTAATACCAGCCGTCTGGCAGCCTGCAGTTCCACTTGTCGACTTAGACCCTGCATCGAAAAAAAAAAAAAAATCTAAAGGCAGAGGATATAACATAGTACGAAGCTCCCAGGTTCAATCTCAGTATCAAAAAATACTTTTGATCTGGACTAGGTCCCTCACTTTATTTTTACTGTGACATATCCCAGTTGTGGTCTTATTTAATTTTTTATCCTGCTTGGGACTCTTTGTGATTCTTCATTCTGAGGATTCATGTCTTTCATCCACTCTGGGAAACTCTGACTTATCCCTCCAAAACTTACACCTCTCCCCCAACACTGTCTCTCTCTCTCTCTCTCTCTCTCTCTCTCTCTCTCTCTCTCTCTCTCTCTCTCTTCCAGAACCTCTCTTAGAGCCAGGCCTCTGCTGTCCTCGGGCCTCTCAGCTCTGTGAGGTCTCCAGCACTTCCTGCCTGTGTTGCCTTCTGTGTAAGGCCCTCATGTCTGCCATTTGCAGGGACCATGCTGTGTACCACCTCCGGGGCCTTCTGCTCCCTGCAGCAGCCCTCTCTGGCTGAAAGGCAAGCGTTTACCTCTGGAGAAGTGCAGAATTGGCCAACACATCACCTCAAATCCTCCAGGACCAAAGCCCACCACGACAGGGTTCAGGTACTGACCTCTTTCCTTGCAAATGTCATCTGTAACCTGATCTCCTCTACCTAGGAATTATTTCCTCAGCTGGATGGGACACCATGAGGACACAAATGGTGCTGTTCTTATCCTTTCACAGGCCTACAGAAGTCCTCAACAAGTGTGGGAAGGATGGCATAGCTCGCCCCACAGAAGCAAAACTGTACTAACCCAGGGCTTGTGGGTATTGCACATGAAGTCAGCAGACCCAGCTTTGAAGCCAGCTCCACCACTGTACCAGCTATGCAACTTTGGTCAAGTTATTAACCTCTCTGTGCCTCCATTTCCCCCTCTATAAAGTGGGGATGGTAGATGAGCCTTCTTCCAAAGCATGCTTGAGCATTAAGTTTTCCATTTGTGGTCGGGCTTTCTGCCCCCAGGGCTGACATTCAACCCATCACAGATACCCTCCTTTGTAGCAGTGGTATGTGAAGCCCATCCACATAGTCAGGTCATTGCATTTCTACATTCATCTCTCTCAAGTTACATGCCGAATGATCCAGCTGTTTTTCTGTTCCCACTGGAGGTGGTAAGGTGAAGCAACTCTCCTGCCCTCTCTCCTCCCCTTCGCCTTTGGTACAGGCAGTGAGAAATCCAAAGAGACTCGGGGTTGGATGGAGACGCCAGTGGTGAGGGACCGCAGAAATTCCAGAGGAGAAAAATGGCAATCTGTCATCCGTCAAAGCATGAGCTGCAGAATTACAGTTCTTGCTTGGGCTTTTCCATCCCAGGTCTGATCTGGCCATCTGCTGAGCTAGTCGGGGAGTAGCTGGGATGCTCGAGCCCCACCAGGACTTCCCCAGCAGTAATGCAGAGGACCACCAGTGTCCTCATCTCCCAGGGATCTCAGCTCTCCCATCCCTCCCCTATCCTGATGTCCTGCACAGGAAGCTCACAACCTCACTTGGAGGAAGTAGGTCCAGCCTTCCTTTCACCATGGCTCCCCAGGAGCACTGCCTCACCTGTGAGCCCAGGGTGCAGGAAGATGCCCTGCTCCCGGAAGGACGGTCTTGCCCCTGCTGCTGCTCCTCCATGTCCCCAAATCTGAACAATCTGAATTCAGAGGCAAGTTATGGAGCTTAAGTTACTGCTGACACTTGATTGGAATAATGGTTACGTAAAAGCCAACACAGATGAATTGCCTGTAGGGAGTTGTCTGACTGCATGAGTTTTTACACATCTTTCAGCTAAATCAAAGATCCAAATGCTAAATCTCACACTCAGGAACATCAAGTGGATTTGTGACAGTCCCCAGAGGACTCAGTGTCCATAAACCAATGAATGAATTACACTGATCCTGGTATGTAGTCTCTCATCTGTGACTGATACAATATTGATAATATTCTTTATTTCACTTAACTCCTTCAGAGCCATGCTGAAGCACACAGTGTTGAGTTGTGTCTATACTTCAATGAGAATAACGATCCTCTGAGGGGCACAGCACAAATCAATTGATTGCTTATCAATACACAGCTCAGATGAGGGTCTTAAGAGGGTCCTTGATGCTGTAGGGCTGGCATTGCTGATA
>NW_004524659.1:2947870-2977039 GCF_000260255.1 Octodon degus | reverse complement strand
CTCCTCCTCCTTCTCCCTCTCCCTCTTCTCCTCCTCCTCCTCCCTCTCCCTCTCCCTCTCCCTCTCCCTCTTCTCCTCTTCCTCCTCCTCCTCCTCCTCCTGCTGTGCTTGTCCTATGAGGTACAGGGAACATGTTAGGGATGAAGAACATGGACCTTAAGTTGTGTGTGTTGTACAAGATGTGTTCAACAGATTGCAGAATGGCCAGTGTGCTCAGGTGTGCAGTGAGGAAGATGAAAGTAATCGCGAAGATAATCTCAGCCCCGCTCCAGGCCCCCCTGTGCAGCACACACAGCTGGCAATCTGTTTGTCAATAAGCAGAGGGCGGGGTGTGAAAAGCTCAACACGTTTGGGAAAATCCTTCTGCTTTGATCCTCTTCTGGTCCCATCTAGGAGCCCTGAATGCCTGCAGACCTGGAATGCTACAGGCACTGGGTCGAGCAGCCAGTAGAATCCCCAGCCCCCAGGTGCCTGGCCACAGCAGGGGACCTGAGATTTGACAGAGATGGCATAGCTTATCTGAGCTTGATGATGAGCTCTGAGGGTTTCCCAAACTGGAGTCCAAGGAACCCTAGGGTTCCTTTGAGAAAATGTAGTTATTATTCTGCTGAGGATAGATAGAGGTAATAAAGACTAGGATGAGAGCTATGTTACCCTTTTTTTTTTTTCCTTAGGCAAAAGGATTCCAGGACCAAACAAACATTTGAAACTATCTCCTTCACCTACCCTAATTCCTCAGTGTGTCCAGGGAGACTGAGGCTTGGACAGCACAGACTCAGATTACCCAGTGAATTTGTGCAGAATGAGGTCTAGACCCATGTAAAAGGAAACTCAGCAGACACAGAAAGAGAATGCAGATGAGCCCCGTGGCCACCTGCTCCTCCCCAGCCTTCAAGCTGGTGCTGTCTTACAATGTTCCCTGCATTGCCACTGGTCTTCCCTTTTCGTGACAGACTAGGAAGTTGTTACAGTTGCTCCTCCAACATCCAGGAAAGGCTAAACAGAAAGCTCAGTGGCTGTGGAGGAAAAGGCCTGCCCAACTTTCCTCTGGCCCCTGTCGTAGCCTGTCTTCTGAGCTTCCCCAGGTCACATCCTTCCCTACCCAACAAAAGGCCAGCGGCTACTGAAACAAACCTGGGCTTTCACTCCTCTGGCTACTGGGATAGCCAGAGGACACCCTCCAGCTGTCGAACAAGGCTTTCTGTCCACGATGAGCATTGTGGGTATCCTGCAACCTCACCTTGTTTAGAGACTTCTTTCAGGATGTGGTGACAGGCATTCCAGTCTCAGTGACCTCAAGTGTTTCCTCCTTACCGCAATTTCACGTCCATTTCAGGTCCACAGAGGTCTGCGTTATCCTCACCCTGAGGCCCACGTTGTGGAGCTGCTGCCCCTGGATCACCCAATGACTGAGGCAGGGGAAGCGCTTCCGGGAACCTTGTGTTAGGAATTAAGTGTTTCCCTCAAGAGCCGGCACGCACTCGCCCCACTGGCTTTGGCCCAAGCAGATTAGGCGACTGTGCCTCTTTCTCCCTCGGATGAGGCAGTGTGACCTCACGGAGGCCTGGGAGGGCACGAGAAAACGTGGAGATGCGGCGCTGAGGGTGACCCCGGCTTCACTCTTCCTCTGTCTACATGCGAGCCCCAGGCTGATGGAGGTTGTCCTGCTCCGCAGACACAGAACCAAAAGGCAGAGTGTGAGGCAGCCCAGCCCAACGTGCTGTGAGAACAGGGCCAGGCGGCCCACGATAAGCACCCCATTCAGAAAGGGTGAGGGGAGTCGCAGCAGAGACTGCCCCTGGCTCTCCCAGGGCCTGCCAGAGAGGCATTTCTCTTTGTTCCCCAGAACCTTTTGGGAGCTTATACTCTGAAGCTTTAGCTCCCTGGCCCCGACTTTGCCCTCGAGAGCTTCTGCTGTGGCCCACTTCCAGTGCTCGTCGGGGACTAGGATTTCTTTGAAGACTTGCCAGTTTTGTCCAAGAACTTCCCACCCAGAGAGAGTTGGGAAGCCAAATGTGTATAGCAGCCTCAACCAGCGAGAGTCTCTTAAAATCGAGGCTGAGGTGGGCCTGGTGGTACACAGCTATGATCCCAGCGTGTGCGCGGCCGAGTCAGGAGGATCATGAATTTGAGCCCAGCCTGGGCTCTCTAGCAACTTAGGGAGATCCTATCTGAAAACAAAAAGTAAAATAGAACTAGGGGTATAGGTCAGTGTGAAAGCTGTGATTCAATCCCCAGTATATGCACACACACACACACACACACACACACACACACAAAAAAAAAAAAAAAAACTCCAAGCTGACAATTTTGTTTGCAACATAATTCACTCAGGATGAGTCCTTTTCTTGTCTCCCCCGTGCCATAAACTGCATGTGCCAGTAACTTTGCCCAGTGTTCTTGCTAAGATAAGGTCTCCTGACCACTTTCTTTGCTGCCTTTGTCCTCACATATCTCTCTCTCCCTTGTTCCTTGTTTTTTGTTGTTTTTTTTTTTCAATTTTTTTATTTTAAAGTAATTTTACATAAGTAGCCAAGATAGTAAGAGGATTCTCACGTACCCTTCACCCAGCCTGCAGTGGTAATGTCTTGGTAGCTGTAGCGTAAGTATCAAAACTAACCTGTCTGCGCGTTGCTTTTCTCTCCCACAGCCTGTCATGGCCCCTCTGTCTCTCTTGGCCTTTCATGACCTTGATCCACTGCCTTTTAGATTATTCCCCAACTTGGGTTTGTTTTTTTTTTTTTAATCTTCCTCCTGATTAGTTTTTAATTATGCACTTTTCTGAAGGTTCAAAACCACCAACTTGCTGGGCATGGTGGTGCATGCCTGTCATTCCAGCACTCAGGAGGCTGAGGCAGCAGTGTGGTTGTGAGTTCAAGACCAACCTGGGCTACAAAGTGAGCTCAGGCTCAGTCTGCACTGCACAGTGAGACCCTGTCGCAAAAAGACAAAACAAGCAAACAAACAAAAACACCAACTCTCCATCCATCCATCCATCCATCCATCCATCCATCCATCCATTCCTCACACTGAAGATTGAATCTGAGACTTTCACACTGAGCTACCTTGCCAATGTCCCCTACCCTGATCTTTTAAATTGTTGAGACAAAGTCTCCATAAATCATTACATTGTCCAGGTTGGGCTTGAATTTCTGATTCTCCTGCTTCAGCTTCCCAGACTGCTGGAATGACGGGTATGTCACACCTGGCTATAATCATTCTGATTTATGCTTTCATTTTGGAGGAAAGTATTGTTTAACAAAAACAATGAAAACTCCTTCTCTATCTACACCAAATCCTCAATTCGTATAGGGAGACAGAGGCCCAGGGAGCAATCCAAGATCTAAGAACTAAGAACAGTGAAGATCTTAGAACAGTGAAGACTTTCCTCCACAGAAATGGTGCACCCCCCTGAGCACACCACTCAGGGTTTCATGGCGTCCCTATCTTTCCTCTGGTGCTGTTAATCTTTATCACTTGGTTTGGGTGGTATCTGCCAGCTTTTGCCACTGGCCATTTAATAACGATCTTGAGGGAGGTACTTGGAGGCTATGTAAATATTCTGTATGTGCTCCAACTGCAGCCTGCTAATTTCAGCACGCATCAGCGGATCCCACTTGCAAGAATCATTACAGTTGTTACTGAGCTCCATGTGACTTTCTGCTTCCCTCCTTTCTTCTCCATTTAGCAACCAGGATTCTTCTGTAGAGACTAATTATGCCCTCTGTCCATTTATGTATTATTTATAATTGTTTGCTCATGCAGACCCATGCACATATAGTATATGAGGTGAGAACCCAACACCGTCACTCTATTTTGTTGCCTGAGCCTCCTTCTGGGTAGCTCCTGGGCCCTTTCCACCCTCCTCCCTCCTTTCCTAAGCAATCTCTGACTTCCTGACCCAAGAAGGAGCTGCAGCTCCTTCTTGGGTCATCCCCACTCTTGGATTGGAATCAACCACTCCTAAAGAAGCTCTGGATCCTTTTCTTAAAGGATCCTACTTAGAAACCAAGATTAGGGCGTCGGATGTGTCCACTGTTTCTGGACCACCCCTGCTTCTCACCCACTTGGGCAACTCAAAATATTTATGTAGACACTTGCCACACACATGTGTGTGTTTATGTCTGTGTCTCTGTGCATGTGCCTTTGTGTTTTTAAAGTGAATTCAGGAGCCAGATATGGTACCATACCCTGTAATCCCAGGACTTGGGAGGCTGAGGTGGGAGGAGTGCTAGGAGTCAGAGGCCAGCCTGGGCTACACAGTGAGTTCAAGGTCTACCTGAACCTCAAGTGAAATCCTGTCCCCAAAAATAATTTTTAATAAAAAAATAAAGTGAATTCACACTATTATCTCGAATTACAGCCCACCATCACAAGGTACATTCCAGTTGCCCAACAGTAAGAATCTGACTCTCTTTATCCAAAATATACTCATTGTTCAGTTTTTCCATACATATAAAGTACTTCCAGGATTTCTAATCCACATCCGACGAGGAACAATTCCCCGAGCGTAGACAGCAGCAGAGTTCTCATAGTCTTCACGTTTACGTGATCCCATGAAACAGAATATTTTCCTAAGTAACTTGGGTTTTTTTTTTTTCTTTTTGTTTTTTGGTTTTTTGCGGAACCGGGGATTGAACTCAGGCCCTTGTTCTTGCCAGGGAAGCACTTATTCCATTGAGCCATCTCCCTGGCCGCCGTAACTTGGGTTTTTGAGGAGAGGGTTTCCTCCCCATTTCTGGCAGTGTGATCACACCACTCACTGATAGGACTATTGGATTTATTTGTTGTAGTTGCAGCTTTTGTTTTCACGCTACCATTTTTTTCAGCTCATAGTCTGTAGTAAAATTCCTTCTGTGGACTTTGACAAATCACTGGTCAAGTGTTCACCACTGTATTCTCTACCCAAGTTCCCTTCAGGAGGGCCTCTGCGCTCTGTCTCCCTAAGCCCTTACTCTTGATACCATCTATCTCATTTTGCCTTTTCCAAAAATCCCATAAATGGCGTCATAAAGCACGAAATCCATTGATCCTGGATTCGTTCACTCGGCAAAAATGCCTCTGAGAGCAACACACCTGGCATGTCAGACAACAGCAACCAAAAGAGACGATAACGATATCTAAAAAAGGAGCAACATATATTTGTGTGTGTCTTTAATTTGTTCCTTTTTGTGGCCAAGTAATATTCCACTGAAGAGAAGTACCCAGGTTTCTTGTTTTAGTCTTTTCAGAGGTTAGAGACTATCTCTGCTATTTCCAGTTTGGAGACATTATGAATAAAGCTGCTATAAAAATATGTGTCTGTAATGGAGCATTATTCATCCACGAAGAAGAATGAAATCAGGAAAATGGGCAGAACTGGAAATCATTCGTTTAAGCAAAATATCCTGCACTTAGACAAATGTTGCATGTTTTTACATATATGAGATATAAATAATAAAAACAAAAAGATTTCTTGAAAGCAGAAGGAAGGTTAGTAGAAAAGGGAAAAGAAATAATGAGAAGGAGACAAAAAGGGGCTGGTGAGATGGCTCAGTGGTCTAAAGCACCTACTTAGAACAAGTTTAGCAAAGCACAGGGACCGCGCTTCAATCCCCCAGCACCACATGCCAGCCAGCCCCGCCCCCTGGTGGGCTGAGCTGGCCACACACACACACACACACACACACACACACACACACAAATAAATAAATAAAATTTTAAAAAAAAGGACCCCAAAATGTTATAGGCTTGTGTCCAGTATTCTGTATAACTAAGATGTACTAATTTTTGTGTGTGTGTGTGTGTGTGTGTGTGTGTGTGTGTGTGCTAAGGTTTGAACTCAGGACCTTGCACTTGCCAAGCAGGTACTTATGCCACTGAGCTGTACCCCTGGACCAAAATTTTTCACTTGGCTGAGTGGGACTGGTACAGGAAAGATTTTCTTTCTTTCTTTCTCTTTTTTTTTTAAATATATTTAATACAGGGTCTCAGGGCCCCCCTACACAGATCAGACTCGTAGTGATCCTCCTGTTTCCAGCCTCCCAAGAGCTGCAGTTACAGGCCTGCGCCACCTCTCCCAGTCTCAGTTGCGTGGGCGCGTGCCCGGGGGCGGGGCCGGCTCTGCACGCCAGCGATCGAAGTGACTGGTAGATTGCCGGCGCACTGTCTCTGCCAGCACTTGACGCTGTTGTCGGACAGGATGATGCAGCATTTCCTTAAGGAGCATTTCCTTTAATGACTGATGAGGCTGGGAGTCTTTTTGCGTGTGTGTTTGCTTTCTGTATGTCTTCCTTGGTGAAATATTGATTTAGGCCTTTTGCTTATTTTAAAAGTTGGGTTACTTTCTGTCTTGTTGTTGAACTTTTGAAGTTACGTATATATGCAAACACTAGTCTTTTGTTCCAAGTATGATTTGTAGATATATTTTCCCAACGTCTTAGGTTTTTTTTTTTAATTCCCTTAATACTGTCTTTTCCAAAGTAACAGTTTTTAGTTCAATTAATTTTTTTTTCCTTTTATAGATTATGCCTTCAGTGTTAGATCAAAAAACTGGAAAGGAGTCACTAACAAGTCACTAAAAACTGCCTAACTCAGTCACTAAAAGGTCCTGCTTTTTTCTTATGGAAGTTTTATGCATCTGAATTCTATAGTTAGTTTTCTGGGTATAGGGGCAGGAAATATAGTCTGGGCCAAAGTTCATTTCTCTGCATAGGAATACACAGGTTTGCTCTTGCTATTTGCTTATATTTGGCTCTGTTTTAGAACAGAGTCTTGTGCCGTACATAGTCCAGGCTAGCCATGACCTCAGTTGGTGAGAGCTCTGACTGATCTCAGATTTGTGGAGATCCTCCTGTCTCAGCCTCAGGCGTCCTGGGATTACAGGTGTGCACCATTATGTTTAGCTGGGAATATCCAGTTTTTGTTTAAGTGTAAAAGGATCGTCATCAAAAGGATCATCATTTCTCCACTGAACTTCCTTCATAAAAGTCTTACACAAGTCACTTTTTGGACTCTATTCCATTGATCCATATAGCTACTATTTTACTAGTATCATGCCTTGATTAGCATCTAGTAATATAATACATTTTATAGCAAAACTTGAAGCCAGGTAGTGTTAATCCTCTCGTTCCATTCTTTTCCACAATTATTTTCACTCTTCTAGTGTCTTTTTATACAGTTTGCCATATAAAACTCAAAAACAACTTGTTAATGTTTATGAAAATGCTGGATTTTGAAAGGGGTTGTGATCAATCCCTAAGGAGAATTAACGACAAGATTGAATACTCTGCCCCAGGACCAGGGACCCCTCTCCATTTACGTAGGTAGGGTCCTTGGTTTCCTTCCTCAGTGCATTGCGGGTCTCACCACACAGATCACCCTGCATCAGGTGGACACCTAACACATCATCTCTGTGCTATGGAAAAGGCACTGTCTGTAACTCTTGTGTGTGTGTGTGTGTGTGTGTGTGTGGCCAGCTCCGCCCACCCTGGGAGCAGAGCTGACACTGCATGTGGTGCCAGCGATTGAACCGATTGAACCGTGGCCCCTGCGTATTTGCCTACACTTGCCTAAGCAGGCCCTTCAGACTGCTGAGCTATCTCGCCGGCCCCACGTCTGTACCTCTTGAATCACTTTCTCCACTGCTAGCACTTAGGAGTACAATTGCTTCCTTAGTGCTGGCTCTGCGTTTTGCAGTCTCGCTGAATCTACTTCTTTGGGTCAGAAGCTCTTTTGTAAGTTTTCTGGAATTTTCTACCTGGATAATGGTATTGTATACTAGTAGAGGGATTTCCCCCTATTTTTCCAATTTCTGTGCTTTATTAATTTTCCTCCTTGCCTCCATTATGCAGTTAAATAAGAACAGCAGAAGATGAAATCATTGCCTTGTTCTTGATATCGGGAGGGAAATGGCCCATTTTTCAGGATCATATATGATGCTAATCACAGGAATTTTGAGGCTGCTCTTTACAATGTTAACAAAGTATCTTTTTGAGTCACATCTGTCACAGCAGCCCAAGGAGCTATAGGATCAGTGAAAACTGTTGAAAATTATGTGAAAAGTCTGACCATTTAAAGAGTCTGGAAATGGCACTAAGATTTTAGGATTAGGGAATGAAGAAAAGCTACTAGGCTCAGTAAAAACAGTGGTGGTCTGTGGTATTTGAACCAAGTCTACTCTCTCTTTCCCTCAGACCAGCTGAGCTGGAGGGAAGCCACACAGAAGACAGGAGGGGCAGACAGCATCGTGTCCCTCCTCCTGTGTACACAGGGAGAGGCCATCTTCTTTGGAGGAGCAGGGCACCAGCTTCTCTCATCCTTCCAATGATATGGTGCAGGACTGAGTTCCAAGCCTGAGCAGTCGGAGGTGTCACTGATGAAATGAGGCTTACCACGGCTGTGACTCACATTATGGGGCCACTGCAATCCAGACTGTCCCTGCCCTGGGAGATTTCCATGCATCCATTTATGTTTCTGAGTCAGGACAGGCAAACCAAGAAGACCCAAGGCTACTGTCTCCCCCACCACAGAGGTCCTGACACAGGGAAATCCCTCAGAGAGAAGTAGGTTACTATTCCCACTCTTAGCTGCAGGGCCACTTCCCAGGAGAAGAAATGGACCTTAAAAACAGAGAGCTCTGAGCAAAGAGCTCTGCATCCCTTCCCCCAAAGAACTGACTTTATTCACAATATCCTATGCATAAGCTTAAGCAAAATGTTACCCTCGAAAACAGTGCGGTTGGTGGTAAAAGGCAATCAGAAGGAGACTGATAGAATTTTTTTTTTACAGGAGATATAAACTAAACTATAGACCAGTTCATCCTCTAAAGATTGAGAGGAATATAGCAACTGGGAGGACCCCCTGGAATCAGAATACACCGCACTGACCTCAAGATCTGCCTCTTCTGAGAAATTCTTTTCTAATCATCTGTCTGCAGAGTGACTTAGGCTCTAAGGAACTTTTAAAGGCTTTTTTTTTTTTTGGTGGAACCAGGGATTGAACTCGGGCCCTTGTGCTTGCCAGGGAAGCACTTAACCTACTGAGCCATCTCCCTGGCCCCTTCTAAGGAACTTTTGACAGCAATAATACAGTCTGCTGAAGATTGGCAGAGATTAAAAGTTGTATCAGAAGCTTCCTATTGGTATGGTGGAGGGTGAAGGTAGGGAAGAATATAACAATAGACTAGGTGTGGTGGTGCACACCTGTAATCCCAGCATTCTGAGGGGTGAGGCAAGAGGATGAGGGCAAGTTCTAGCCTCGACTGAGGAAGTTAGTGATTTATCCAGAACCTATCTCAGAATTTCAAAACTAGGGCTGGAGATGTAGTTCAGTGTGAAGGCTGTGGGTTCAATCCCCAATACTTTAATAATAATAATAATAATAATAATAACAATAATAATAATAATAAGCCCTAGGTGGGTAAAGACCAGTACCCATCATAGGAGGCTACAAGATAATAGCTAAAATATCCAGTTTCCAAAAGGATTCTAGTATTGATTTATACGATCTGAAGAGAAACCATCCCTGTTCCATTTTATGTCTAAGATGTTTGATATTCCGTCAGATAGTGAGGTTCAGCTCAATTGCCTATGTTATAGGGTAATAATATCATTAAGCTTTTCTTCTGGAGGTTAACAACTTAAATTTGCAGACCAAAAATTAGAGGAAAAGAAGGGCTGCAAGGACAGCCTACATTTTGGCCCTAGCCTTTCAAGGTCGGTGAGGACTCAGGACATAGAAGAACCTGTATTGTAACTCAGTTGTGACCCAAATTTTCTGATCAAGGAGATTATGGGGCCACAGAGGAAAGTGATTGAGGATGTAGAGTGTGCCTAAGGAGAGTCGCATGGAGAGAAAACATTCTCTCAGGCTTTCACAGAGAGCACACTGGCCAAGCAATGGCTGTGACTCATCCACATGGCTGACACTGACAAAGGATGTACAAACTGCAGTACAAGGTTTGAGGGTAAATCCTGAGGGAATTTGACTGACCTTGTCAGATACAAAAGTTACATTTCTTGTTAAATAGATCATGTTTTATCTTGGTCTTAACCATCCAGCAGAAAAGTATAAAAACGATGTATAAAAAGTAAAGCCATATTAATATGCTGAGTTGTAAAAGGCTCAAGTCAACAACTTCTGACACTGCCAGTCCTACGGATAACCCACTACTATTATGGACTACTGGACTATATTGGATTATCTTGCTGAATTTGTGTACCTACAATATTTAAATGGCAATGGAATACCCCTCTCTGACAAAATTAAACAAAAAAGGGATACAAATGAAGGACCATTTTGTAGCTGTATATACAAAATAGTTAGGATAGATATACAGCTACTTTCTCTTAATTCAATGAGAAGAAAGATTTGTACTAACAGTGTTGGGACAGAATATCCTGTCTGCATCTTGTACTATGAATAACCACTAAGAAGATAACAATATGCGATGTATTAATTATCAAAACTGTCCTACTAATTGGTTTTGAAACAGTCTCATTGCTATTTCTCAATAAAATTAATTTAAAAAGACAAAAACCAAAATGATTCCAACACAGAAATAAATATACTTCAGTTAAAAGAAAGCAAGCAATAGAAATACTTGTAAGGGTGAAAAAAATGTCATATTTATCAGAAAATTACCTCAAAGTATCCAATGAGCATGTTTTCAAAGAACTAAAGGAAACTGTGGCTGAAGAAATAAAAGAAGACATGAAAGCAATATCAGATCAAACAGAAGCCATCGGTAAAGTGATGGAAATCATTTTTAAAAACTTAAAATTCTGCGCTTAAGTAGTACAGCAAGTGAAAAAATTTACCAAAGAGCTCCCCAGTCGACATGAACAGAAAAGGACAATTAATGAACCTGAAGATAGGCCAGTGGAGATCACGCAAGCTGGAGAACAGAGAGAAAAAAAAAACAGGGAAGGAAGTAAACCAAGCCTCAGAGAAACATGGGACACGGCTAAGTACACTCACACACGTGTTAGTAGCGGTGCCAGAAAGAGAGGAGACAGAGAAAGGATCGGAAGATGTAATCCGGTAATATGTCAGGCTTGTGACTTCAATGGACGCAGAATGCTCACCAATAATACCACAGAAAGAAGGCTAATAATAGAGCTGTATAGTAGTGTTTCTCTTCTCACTGAAGTAGAGTTAATGTAAGTATAAAGTTGATTCTGATAAATGAAGACGTATAAGGTCATCCCAAAACCAGTCAGTGAGACAATAACATAGAAGTAAACATAGCCACTACGTAACAAACATAGCCATTAATAACATAGTTATTAATAGTTTGATCAGACATAAATAATAACAAATTATTAAAGAAATTAAAATTCTACATAAAAAAATATTCTGATGCAAAATGCAACAGAAAATGAAGAACAGATTAAAAAAAAAGCACGAAGGATATAAAGGGAATAGATAGCAATTGTAAACCCACCGTATTAAGAATAACCTTAAAGGTATGGACTAAACAATCCAAATCCTGGGCATGGAGGGAGGACATGCTACAACCCCAGACAGCCAGGACACAGAGGCACTAGGAGCACGAACGTTTTAGCTCTGCCTCTGAAACCTACCCAGACCCTGATTCAAAACACACAGATACAAAGGGCTAAGGGCATAGTTCAGTGCTGCTGGGGTTCAGTCCCCAGTGCTGAGGAGAGAGAAAAGTGGGGTAGGAAGAGATGGAAGGAGGGAAAGACAGAGACAGAGACTAGTCGGACAGACAGACAGACAGACAGACAGACAGACAGACAGAACTCCAAACAGAAGGCAGAGACTTGCAAACTAAGAAATAAAATCCAACTATATGCTGTTTCAAGAGACACATGGCATTGAAAGATTTTACATAAAAGTAAACAAACGGGAAAAAAAATAGATCTTGCAAATGAAAATCTCAGAAAATGCTGAAATACTGCTAACAGACAAATTAGATTTAAGCACCAAGTGTTACTGTAAGGAAATGTCTTTTTTATAATGGTAAAAGGGTCAACTAATACAATTATAAATGATAACAAAGAATCAGCACCTGTGAAGTAAAAGCGGGCTGGGATAGAGCAACAAATGACTGATCAATAGTACTTAAGAATCGGAAGTTTTTCATGTCCTCCTTTCCAAGATGATGAAAAAAGGAACAACGGTCGTGCCAAAAAGGGCCACAGTCGTGTGCAGCTTATTCGTTGCACGAACTGCGCCCAGTGCATACCCAAGGATAAGGCCATTAAGAAGTTTGTCATTCGGAACATAGTGGAGGCCGCTGCCATCAGGGACATTTCCGAAGAGAGCATCTTCAACGGTCATGTGATTCCCAAGCTGTATGTGAAGCTGCATTACTGTGTGAGTTGTGCCATTCACAGCAAAGTGGTCAGAAATCGGTCTCGTGAAGCCCACAAGGACCAAACTCCTCCACCCTGATTTAGATTTGCTGGTGCTGCGCTACAACCTCCACCAAAGCCCATGCAAGGGGAGCTGGGGCTTAATGGACTGAAGAAAACTCTCTTGAGAAAGAAATAATAAATTGAATGTTATACTTTAAAAAAAAAAAAAAAGAACCTTAAGACCCATTTCCAATAAAAGATGGAGCAAATTGGCAGATGCAAAAGAAATAGAAGAATTGAGCATTATATACCAACTCAATTTAGTAGACACCTATGAACAACCTATCCATCAGTAGAATACATATGCTTCTCAAATACATATCTCAAATACATATGTAACAAATCTCAATAAATTTAAATGGACTGAGTAAGGCAACGTATGACCTTTAAACATGACATGAAATTAAAAGTCAGTAACAAAGAATTCTGGGAAAGTCATAAATATGTGAAATTCAAACATCACACTCTTATGGAAATTATGTCACTAAAGAAAGCAAAAGGTAAATTTAAAAATATTTTACGTGAAATAAATAGGAAACAGAACATATCACAACTTACAGGGCTTGCATTAAAGCAATGCATTGAGAAAACTTTATATCTGTAAATTCTGATCTTAAAAAAAGAAGAAAGATATGAAATCAGCATAATCTCCCACCTCAAGATGTTGGGAAAAGAATAATAAGAAAAACCTAGTTAAAGAGAGGAAATAATAGAGATTAAAGTGATAAACAATGAAGGAGAAAAATAGAAAAACAATACAGAAAATCAAAAAACCAACATTGGTTCTTTGAGAAGATACACAATATTTGTAAACCTTTAGCTAAATGGACAACTTTAAATAGAGAGAGAACTCAAAATATTAACACTAGAACTGGGAAAGAAGACTAGACATGGTGGTACAAATCATAATCCTAATACTGAGGAGGCTGAAAACAGAAGGATCACTGAGTCCAAGCTGCATAGTGAGACCCTGTACCAAAGGCATAAAAAAAATGGAAAAGAGACTTACTTACTACTGACCTTACAGAAACAGAAAATATTGTAAATAAGTACTATGAACAACTACATGCCAAAGAATAAAATAATTTAGATGAGATGAGAATTTCTTAAGAAGACACAAAGTAACAAAACTAACTCAAAGATAGACCATCTCAGTAGATTCTTATAATAAACAGAGATTGAATAATTGAAATACTATACTAAAAAACAATCTAAGGTCATGACTCCTCTAATGAATTAAAAGATAAAGAAGTAATACCTTTTGTCATGTATTATTGGAAAATTCATTACAAACTCTTCCAAAAAAAAAAAAAAATACAAGAGAAAGAAACACTTCCAACTTCATTAAATGAGACCAGACAAAGATATCATAAGAAATACATCGCCCTTTAGTGTATATGAACACAAAAGTCCTCAATAAAATACTAGTAAACCAAACCCAGTAACGTATGAAAAGAATTTCCACCATAATCAAATGTGATCCATCTCTGGGATACACGATTGGTTCACCATCTACATTAACAAATGTAATATATCATATTAATACAATAAAAAGAAAATATGATAATTTCCATAGAGACAAAAATATTCAACAAAATCCAATATCTTGCATGATGAAAGTACCCCACAAGCTGTAAATAGAAGGTAACTTCTTCAACCTGATAAAAAATATCAGTACATCACCCAGAACTAAACTCATACCCAATAAGGAAATATAACACAACTTTAAAACTCCTAGAAGAAAACATAGGGGTAAATCTTTGTGACTTCAATTTTGGTTGAGTTCTTTTTATTCTTTTGATTTCAACCTAGCTCGTGTAACTTTTGTATGGGTTTATTATAAAATATTATATGTCTCTTGTATGTAATATTGTAGGTGGTAGTTGGTTTTTTTATTCAACCTTTAAGTGTCTGCCTTTTGATTGGTACATTAAAGCATACACATTTAATGTAATTATTGAAGTGTCTGAATTAAGTCTATTATCTTACTAGCTTTTTCTATTCACTTTTGTCTCCCATGATTTGAATTGAATATTTTTATGATTGCACTTTATTTCCACTATTGACTAATTATTTATGCCTCACTATTTTATTAGTTTTCACTAATAGATAGCAGTAGTGGTGTCTCTCAGAGTGTGTTTCCAATTCCTCCCTCCAATCCTACTAACTCTTATCATATATTTTACATATGCATACAAGTAAAATAACTGCTACTTTTTTACTTTAGATGATTGGATTTTAAGACAATTAAAAAACAGGGTTAGGGTAATAGCTCTAT
Source organism: Octodon degus (assembly GCF_000260255.1). Taxonomy (NCBI): domain Eukaryota; kingdom Metazoa; phylum Chordata; class Mammalia; order Rodentia; family Octodontidae; genus Octodon; species Octodon degus. The sequence goes on along the minus strand of NW_004524659.1, from coordinate 2,962,396 downwards.
GGAAGACTGCTTGCCTAACACATATAAAGTTCCTACATTCAATCTCTACCTCCAAAGAAAGTATATTTTTAAAAGTAGAATAAATCATGGGGCTGGTATGCAGATAGCTGAGTGGTCTAAAGCACCTGCTTAGATAAGCTTAGGCAAACACAGGGACCATGGTTAGGCAGAGAGAGAGAGAGAGAGAGAGAGAGAGAGAGAGAGAGAGAGAGAGAGAGAGAGAGAGAGAGAGAGAGAGAGAGAGATTTGATTTGATTTGATTTTCATCTATTTTATTTCTTGTACTCTTTCAATTTTCTGTCAGGTATTCCTTTAGCTTGTAGAACTTTCTCCCTTTAGCCTGAAAAACTTTCTCTAGCTTTTCTTGGAGTATGGCTGTCCTGGAAATAAATTCCCTAATTTGCTTCTTTGACTGATGAAGATGCTCTCTCCCGCATACTGGAACATGTTTTCACTGGGTCTAGAATTCTATGCAGGCAATATTTTTTTCACTGAACACTTTACAGTCTCATGATTTGAATAATTTTTGGCAATGTCTTTGCTCCTCTGTGTTTGATGTATTTTTCTCTCTTAGGTTGCCTTCAAGATTTCTCTTTGTTTTCTACATTTAATACCATGTGACACGTCTCCATGTTGTTTTGTTTCATTTTGCTTTTTAAGGGCAGGCATATCTAACCTGCTGATGTTCCCCGAGCTTTTTTGGATATGTAGTTTGATGTCTTCCATTAATTTTGAAAGACTTTCAAATATTGTTTCCTCAAATACTTTTTCTGCCCCATTTTTTCACTCTCCTCCTTCCAGGATCCCTGTAGCCCATACAGCACACTATTTATCATTGCCCCACAACTCTTACATTACTTTTTTTTTTAATGTATTTGGTACAGGGTCTACAGGGTCTCACCACACAGATTGGACTCATAGTGATCCTCCTGCTTTCAGCCTCCCAAGAGCTGGGATTACAGGCATGCACCTCCATGCCAAGTCTCAATTGCCATCTTAGCATGCCCTGGGGATGGGGTCAGCATGGCACACCTGGGATTGAACCCTGGCTGCTGTGCTCTGCCTAAGCAGGTGCTTTAATCCACTGAGCTATCTGGCCAGCCCACACCCCACAACTCTTGATACTCTATTTTGCTCTCTGTTTAAATCTTAGTTTTCTTTGTATCTCAAATAATTCCTTTGGATCTATCCTCCAACTCACTCAGCTATGAAGTTTATTGCTCCTTCAGCTGTCCAGCACACTGAGGAACCTGTCTTGGGGACTCTTCATCTTATTCATTATGTTTTTCATTTCTAGTATTTTTACTGTATTTGTTCTTAGAATTTCTACCCTTCTCAAGTTACACATCTGTTCATATGTTCCATTCTATTTTTTTAACTACCAATCATAGTACTTTAAAATTTTTTGTCAGTTTTAACATCTGTTTCACATCTGAATCTGGTTCTGTTTATTACCTTGTCTCTTGAAAGGATGACAATTTCTCTTGCCTTTTCATATGCCAGATAACTTTCTTTTATAAATTTTTTTTATTTTTTAAATTGTTTTCATCTGTATATTTGGCACAAGGTCTCTCTACACATCTTAGAGTCCCAGTGATCCTCCTGTTTTCAGCCTCCCCACTGCTGGGATTACAGGCATGCACCACCATGCCTGGAGTCGTTCACCACCTCAGCCCACCCCAGCAGAGAAGCTGGTGAGGCATGCAGGATGGGGGATCGAACCCTGGTCCCTGCGCTTGCCAAAGCAAGCACTTAGTCCACTGAGCTATCTTGCCAGCCCTTGCCAGATAACTTTCTTTGCAGAAAACTGGACATACTATGTACATATGAACTAGATAGATTCCTGTATTTGGAAATGGCTACACTTTTCCTTTTTCTAGGGCTGTAATACAGTGGGACTTTGTGTTAATTCTCTTTAGGAGTCAGGCTAAAGGAGGCCTGTCCTGCTTACCTTAAAGACACCTGAGACTTCAAATTCCTCTAGCCAAAACTAGAACAGCCATAGGTTCTACAGGCTCTAGTTACAGGTTATGGACTTAGTACTTTTTCTTACTCCTTCTTCAGGGTTGGGGAACTTTTTTCACATATTTTAACCAGCTGCAATGAATGTTCCCAGTACTAGGATGGCAATAAACTTTGCTGCCTTTTCTCCTTGAAATTAAAGCTTTTGTTCCATAAAGATCCAAGACAGTAGTCTAGGTAGAGTTTTATGCATGTCACTGAGTGATTATTTTCCTTCCCCCGGGGCCTACACAAAGGAAACTCCCATAAGATCCAACTGCCATCCCATAGCCCCTGGGAACACCAAGTGAGATTTGCTGAGAAAAAGCTTGCAAAAGGACACTCACACACTGCCATATTTGCTGCCTTTGTAGGCTTCATGTTGTTCCGCTCACACACACTCTGCCTACACTTACTTGTCTGCGATTGGAGCTTAGGTCTTATCACCTATGCTAGTGGTGGCTTCTGTCCTAGCTGAGCAAATGCGACACCCCTTCTCTTCCTAGAGACTTCTGTCACTTTCTAGATTTGGGGTTAGATCCTTGTCCCATGACCTTCTAGCGAAGCGTGGCTCATCTACCTGTTTTCTGAATATCCAAGAGGGAGAAACACTTTCTCCAGTTCTCCACTTCTTTAAGTTTTATGTATAACATGGGATGCAATCACGTTGTACAGTGAATGTTTAACTTGAAAATAAATTTTTATTACCGTAAATGCCTTTTGGCCATTAATTCACCTCAAAATACTCCCCCTCGCTTCAAACACACTTATCACATTGTTCCTAGCACTTTCTGATGTGGTTCTGGAAGTCCTTTTCCATGAGGATCTTTATAAGGTGTAATCAAAAACACAGAGAATGCTGTTGGGCAGTGCCAGCCAGTGGAAAGGCAAGCTCATTAAAAAAAAAAAAGCGTGTCCTCAGCTACCTTCACCAGGTCTGGTACTGCGGAACTTCTGCCTCTTCCTCAAAGTCAAAATGACCATGGAGGGTAAACACTTTGAATCACACTGGAGCAGCTGTACAATGCCACTAGAAAAGGTCTTCTGCACTGCTTCAGAAAGTAGCAGAAGCAATAGGATAAATGTGTTTAAAGTGAGAGGGGAGGGCCAGCCCGATAGCTCAGCAGACTAAAGTGCCTGCTTGGACAGAGCTCAGGGGCCGGGGTTCGATCTCCGGCACCACAAGCTGTGCCGACCCCACCCCCGGGGCGCTTGGGAGGTAGAAAACAGGAGGATCACTATGAGTCCAATCTACATAGTGAGACCCTGTAAATCCTGTACTAAATACATAAAATAAAAAATAAAATGAGAGGTGATATTCTCAGAGGAATTAATGACATTGTACCTTTTCGTTATTATTGTTATTTATTTATTTATTTATTTATTTGGGGCCTGGGAGATGGCTCAGTGGAATAAGCGCTTCCCTGGCAAGCACAAGGGTCTGAGTTCAAACCCCAGTTCTAGAAAAAAAAAAAAAAAAAAAGGAGCCATATTTATTTTATTTTATTTTTTGTATTTTAAGGAAGGGTCTACAGGGTGTTCAGGATCTCACTACTAGATCGAATTCATAGTGATCCGCCTGTTTACAGCCTCCCAAGAGCTGGGATTACAGGCGCGCACAACCACACCCAGCCTCCATTGATGTCTCAGCGCACCCCCCCTGGGGGGGGCAGGGCTGGCATTGCATGCCTGGGGATGGAACCCTCTGGCCCCTCTGCCTACTTGCGGGTGCTTTAATCCACTGAGCTATTTAGCTGGCCTGAAATTGTACCTCTTACTGCAATAATTTTAAAAAAAAATTTAAACATTCACTGTATTTTTATCATATATTGCAGACACCGTAAATTTAGCAAACTTTGGGGGAAAAAATCTTGTCTCTTTTCCCCCTTATAGTTCTGTGAAGTTGGAAGTATTTAAGGGGCCCCAACTCCTAAAATGTGTGCTCCCTCCGAAATGTTTCTGTTCATTCAGAGACCTTAACATTGGTAGTGGCGGCTGAGCTCCTAATTTCCTTGTCCCATGCAGCTAAATCTTAATCAGCTTTTGTCACAGAAGGTATTTCTTCATTTTGTCTCTTGCTATCAGGGGTTAACAAAGAATGGTATCGCTGAACCATGCAAGCCCCTGAAGCCTCTTCCATTCCTGCCTGCACGCTTGATCTTTTTAAAAAGAATTCATCTTTTTCTTGCCAAATGCAGCCAACAGCAACCAACACACATATGAACTTTGTTGTTTTCTCCAAATTCTCCTTCCAAGTTGGCTGTCTGCTTCCTGTTCCTTAAACTAGCACCGTGCCAGGCTTGCCCAGTATTTCACCACACTGCAATAGTCCTCTATCTTTTCAGTTTCCAATCAGTTTTCTCACTGTCTGCTGTACTTCAGATCTGAAATGTTTGCCTGTGGTATTTTTGGTCCACCACAGGCCCAAAACAACAGGGCCAAGCAACCCTGGACTAAAACCTCTGAAACTGAACCAAAGTAAACCTTTCCTCCTATAAACTGATAATCTCAGTTATTTTGTCACAGTGACGGAAAGCTAACCCATACACTACCCCACCACAAAGCCAATGCCCTACTTAATTTGAGTTTGGATTTGGGTGAGACCTTGTTTCTGCTACTGGTGCCAGATCACTCACAGTAGGCTGCGCTACGCTTCGTCATTGAACAACCTCCCAATACCATGATTTTGGTAACCAACATTTATTTCCTGTCTCCTGTCCATCAGGGCTTGCTGGCCGGGGCGGGGGGTATGCTTCTGGTCTCCTCACTCTAGTCCTCAGCTGTAAAAGCACCCACTGCCTGGAGCTCTTATAGTTCTAGTCTCATGAGGCATGCATAACGTGTACTCCTATTTCATCGTGAGGGCAGATCCTAGGGCACGTCCAATGTCAAGAAAGCAGGTAAATGAAGCCTCCTATTGTTTCCAACAGAGAGAATGAGAAACATTTGCAAGACAAGGAAGACCTGTAGGCCTCAGAAGAGGGCTCCTCTTTACTTCTCGCCCACACCCAAATCAAGCATTTGAGGTTTTAGTCTACTCTTACCTCCAGTAGTGAGGTTGTGGCCAATCAGAAGAGTGAATCGGGGCTGGGGCGATAGCTCAGTGGTCTATACATCTGCCTGGCAAGCACAAGATCTGAGTTCGATCTCTAGTACTGCATGCCATGCTGGCCCCCAAACCAGGCATAATGGTGCATGACTGTAAGTAATCCCAGCACTGGGAAGGCTGAAACAGGAGGATCACTATGAATCCAAACTGCGTAACAAGACACTGTTACCAAGTAAATAAATAAATAAATAAAATCTGCCCAAATTAAAAACGAACAAACAAAAAGCAGTAATCCCCCCCCCCCCCAGTATACAGACTGGTTCAGGAAGGAATGCATGATCCAAGATGTATCCATGACCTCCTTCTCGGGGTCTTAGAATATTAAGGTCCCATTCTTCTTTCTCTGTGACAGGCCTAGATACATGAGAATATGCAAATGGAACTTTCAGGGGCTACCAGATGCTCAGAGTTTGGGCTAATAAGGTGTCCAGGGAAAAGCAGAGATAGGGACCGGTAGAGACAGAAAGATGACCAACAAGAGAAAAAGGGAAATGAGTCTTCGTGCCCAGCCGTGCTTGACCCAGCCAAGAACCACTAAGTCCCTCCTTATCTCCAGTTGGATGTTGTTGCTTACAACCGCCAGTCTTATTGAATACACCTGCTTGTCCGGGGTCCCATCAGCTCTGGCCCCAAGGAGGCGCAGTGCAGGTCAACCTCTCTCACATCCACGTAAGAGGCTGTCTTGGCAGAGGAGGAAATGCAGGCTACATTCACCATGGCAGAGGAAGTCAGCCCAAGATACAGTGTGATAGATATGTGGGACCAACCTGAGGCCATCAGGTTTAAAAGGTACCAAATCAATAGAAAGTCATTAAAAATCAATCCTGTGACAATGAACGCTCTGGTCTGCTTGCCCTCACTCACCACTTCCAGCCTCTAATGTTTGAATCATTTCCCATTGATATGCGTAGCATATGCCAATTTAAATTTATTGGAGCACTTCACATTTTTAAGTGCTTAAATTTGGAAAAGATGAGCTTTATGGGGCCAGCATAGTGTGGAATGATCAGAAATGTTAAGAATGTGTTACACTTTTTGTCATTTACAAAAGGTTAAAGAGTTGGGTTTATGAAATTCAAAATGATTTAAAATCACAGAATTGCTTTAGTCCAGCAGCCGTATTGGAATCTGGGAATTTGTAGAAAGCCTGGTTTACCCTCCGACTTGCCCCGGGGTGATGAATAAGATTTTTAAGAAATTAGGCCTCACACTGGGTGGAGACTAGGGAAAATCACCTAAAAAATAATTTCAATATGATTATTTGTATTTATTTTTTAAAAACTTACCTTTTAATTTACAAGCACCGTGAGTATCAGATAAGGATGTAGGATGATTTCAAATATTTAGCAAAACTCATATTCTGAAAAGAATTCCACTCTCTCAAATTAAAACTCATTTACAAATTTGAAGTGATTTTAATTGGTCTTCTCTCCAAACTGGGGGGAAAAAAATCTCACTTTTACGAACATTAATTTTTTGTTTTGCCCTGCTCGTTAAAGACGCATATGTAAAGTTACCGCAATCAGGGCTGCGATTTCAGGAATCGAATCTCAATCTCGCGTAGTAAACACTGATCAACCTGCAGAATTTCAAACTGCGGCTGTAAACAAGCGAGCGCGGAAGCGCTTCCTCCTCACGCTGGTGCCAGAGCTCCGCATGCACTTCTGGTGCTGAGGATATTAAAACCTAATCGTGAATGAAGCAGGAAGCAGCGCCCATCGCCCTCCAGGCAAGCAGAGAGGCAGGAAGGAGTTGACGGCGCTGGGGGCAGACCGTTCCGCTGGCAGTCCACTGTGCAAGGGCTTAGTTGTCCATAACATTTCCTCTTTGAATTTTACTCAGGTGAATCTGTAATAGTTCATCATCACCAGCGATCCTCATCCGGAACGTAGCCTAGCCTCAGCACTGGCATTGCAAATTTGGTAATCTCGTCCTAAAAAAAAAAAAAAAAAAAAAAAAAAAATACGCTCAGTGTACAAGGTAGAGGCACATGTCTTGACTTTAAATTGTTAGTTTCAAAAGCTCACCTGTTACAAGGGTGAGCCAAAGTAAAACATACGTAGAAAGAAGATGTGTTCATCTAAACACAGAGGTCCGGCGGGTGAGACAGCTAGTGGGGCCGGTGAGATAGCTTAGGCAAGCTTAGGCAAGCACAGGAACCCCGGGTTCAATGCCTCGCACCACGCTGAGCCAACCACAATAAAATAAAATTAAAATAAACACAAAGGTCATTAACCACCAGAGTGATCCAATAGATTTCTCCCACCCCAAACTTCCAGAAGTGCCCCCACCTCGCCCCACCCAACCCTGCCTGGGGTGGGGTGGGGGGGCTCAGTATCTCCCACACACAAGCATTCTTCTCTGGACTAGGCCATGCAGTTGAGCCTGGAGATGACGCTTCACAGACCTGCAAAGTGGTGGAAACCCAGCCTATGGCACGCAGAGGGCGGGGCAATTTCGCTGGCTCAAGCACAGAGAGTTTAGGGAGCCACCAGCTCTCCTCTCTTGCCTTCGGCTCCCTGAGATGCATGAAACTGGGACCGAAAAGGGAAGAAACAACTTTGATCCAGTGAAACACTTTATCAAGAAAATTCCACAAGAAATGGGTTGTTACCTGCAGATAACAACTGGTTTGTTAGCTAATAGCTGGGGGCAAAGCCAAGGCCAGTTATAGCTCCAGCTGTCCAGTCATTAACTGCAGTAAAGACTGATTTTGAGGAGGTTATTGCCGTGATAAAATATCCTCCAAAGATTATAACAGCAATAGTGTATGGGAAAAAAAAGTCTTAGTGGCTATAGTATGACTGAATGGCTGCATTTGAAAAATTGGCCGCTCCCTGGCGGTTCATAACCGATTTTCCACCAGTCAAAAGCAAGTTGTGCTCTGTTAGGTTTATTGTACAAGGCAATAAAAATATTGGCCAGGTTAAATTGTCAGCGTGTTATGGCATTAACCATTCTTTTACTGTGTTTAATTTAAGCATTACGATGATTCATTATGGAAGAACGTGTCCCCTGCAAATGAACAGACACTGGGTGTCAAAAATAAGCAGCTTTTTTTAAAAGCAAAATTAATTTTTATTTGATGGCTTCTGTAGGCGGAAGGACATTGGAGATGTGACAAAAAGTGTTTGGGACGTATACTTTTTTTAAATTGCCATGGCATTCTGAGAGGTGGGGTCGTGACAACAGTGTGGTTTCCCAGAGCCTCTGCCTGTTTGGTGTTAAATACGTGGGCTACATGCTGCTTGACAGATGCTTTCTGGAGGGCTGTGACTTTGGGGACTCACCTAGTTGCCCCAGTGCCGAACGAGTTCCCTCCTCATACTACCGCCCTTTTGCACATCTGGCACCAAATGACTCTCAAAACCACTTTAGTGGCTCCTGAATAAGGCACGTTGCACGACTGGGACCTGACCTGTCTGTGTGGGCTGGTGGGCTCACTTCCAAGAACAGATGTGTCCTTCCAGGAAGGGTCCTATGATAGCCAAGGCAACAAATGATCAGGATCCCACCTGCCCCTGAGGAACTCTCTCAGGACACATTGAGGTCTGGCTTTGCAGGAGCAGCCATGGGTGGGGTGGGGAGCCCACAGGTGCTCACGCTGAACGTTCACAGTAACAATCAAGGGTGTAGGTGACCCCCACTGGGGAACTCGAAGTAGGAAGACTGCCCAACCCCTGACCAAGAGAGTAAAATCCCAATCTCTCTTCCCACCTATAGAAATATAGATATGAGACAAAAGCCTAATGTCCCAAGGGAGCAGGGAACAATAGACAGAGCCCAGGGAGAGCTGCTGTCTGTCATTTATAAATTCCCGGCAAGCTGGGATTGAAGGCTGCAGATGACAGCTCCTCCCTCTGGTGCCCTGTTCTTTGATCCCTTGCTTGGGATGTTATCGGCTAGCATTTGTGTGGACCTAGTGTTAGGCAAATGGTGGAAGTCAATAGAGATAGTAGTTTGTATTCACTTAAGTAATTATGCACATTCCTTAGCCTGCCTTTAGCCCTCAATAAATGTGAGATGCTTCTGAGGCCCTGGGCTCACTTGGAGAGAGACTAATTTCAGTGAGACCTCTAAAGCTACGTTCATCAGGTCTTCTCTCATTTCTTTCAGCAAGACCTATAACATACAACACCCACCTCCCTCCTACCCCTCTCTCTTGATTTTAAAGACAGAGAGGATGGCCTACCCATGGGGGCCCCATCTCCAGAGGTCCCCGTGTTTCTGAGGGTCGTGTCCAGGTGGCCACAATGCTCCCTCCTGAAGAAGCAGGCTGCTGTGCCCTGCAGTGCCCTCCACCTAAATCTAGCATTTCTTGGGCCACTGGCACATTTCAGACGCTCTCCTGTCCACCCGGCTTGCTGTGGCCACTCTCTATGTCCAACGTCTCCCTTCTCCTGCCCCTTTCCCCTTACATGCAGCATCACTTCTCCCAGGCATTGCCACCCACTTCCAACATCCTGTCACTAATGCACTGGCATCATCTGGCTGCTGGAGACCCCAGGCTCGATGCAAAGTGGTGGAGGTGCTTGAGGGGGGCCCTTCGCTCTGTCCTTGCAGCCTATAGTAATGTGCATTAGGTCCCTGATCTCTTGCTCTCCCTAATTACTCAAGTGAATCCAGGCTGCAGACTGAGCTTAGAAAGGCGCCATCTCCCTCCCCAGAAGCTGCCCCAGTCCTGCCTTGAGGATGTCTGCAGGAAGGCGGGAACCTGAGTCCTGCTTCCAGCCAGGGCCTGGCACCACAGGCTTGCATCTGGTGGGGAGGTGGGAACCGTGCATGAAAACGTTCCCAGGCTCCTCAGCTCCCCAAACACACCCAGGCCCCAGCAGTGGATACTGCAGGCCCTGCCCACCAGGAGCAGACACCTGGCAGCACAGTAGCGGCCTGGCAGGAATGTGCTTGGGCGAATCTGGCACCAGACCAGGTCACCAACTTTTGGTAGTGGTTTCCAAGAAGCTCTTGGAATGGAGAGCCCTGTGGTAGTTGCTGGGCATGTGCCTGGGAACCTGCTGGGGACAGTATGCAGCAGAGGGGTCACCTGGCTTGGGAGACTCAGCCCCACAACTCCAGAAAGGTCCACGCACAGCGTTGGGATCTGAGAAGAATGTGGATGCCAGCCAAGGACTCAAATATGGACTCGAACTTCCCACAGTTCTGGAAGCCAGAAGCCCGAGATCCAGGTACTGGCAGACTCAGGCTCTGATGGGACCCTTCCTGGCTTGGAGCTGGGCACCTTCTCACTGTGGACTTACATGGCAAGGGGAGCAAGTGAGCCCGAATGTCCCTTCTTCTTCTCCTAAAGCTCTGCCCCCACTGTCCTAACTCTACCCATATACCCTGATGTAAGTAAGCTTAACATTCTGCCAACACCCTACCTCCTCATGCCATCACGGCAGGGTACAGGGACTTCAGCATGAATTAGGAGGATGCAGTCTATACATCCATGTACAGTATGTGATTTAAAAAGTAAGGGGAGGAGGGCCGGCCAAATAGCTCAGCAGATTAAAGCACCTGCAAGCAGGCGCAGGGGCTAGTGGTTCAATCCCTAAACCTGCTGTACCGGCCTTGCCCTGCTCTGAGATGGCAATTAAGATTGGGCGTGGTGGCGTGTGCCTGTAATCCCAGCTCTTGGGAGGCTGTAAACAGGAGGATCTAGTAGTGAGAATACCCTGTTTCTATCTGAATACCCTGTTTCTATCTCTGCCTCCGCTCAGCCTGCTTTGCACTGGCCATCAACCTGCACTGTGGCAGACGCTGTCCTCGGGGCTGGGAGGAGGCTGGGGGTCAGGGAGGTGCAGGGATGGCAGTCAGCTGCCAAGGGACAATGGGATTCTCTGGGCCTGCCCCTGCCTGAGCGGCTCTGGAGACTCTGGGTCAGTGTACTCTTGCTCCTCTCCCCTCCCCCAGCCCCACATCCCACCAGGAACCAGGCAGGCTCTTGCTGCTGGGGCAGGAGCGGGAGACCTGCAGAAAGGCTGCACCTGGCCCACCAGCACCCATTCTCCACCTTTCCTGAGCCCCAGGGTCACCCAGGTCCCCAAGTTCAGGAACATACAGCCTCACCTCTGCCCTGCTTCTCTGCTTCCTCTGAGCAAGCAGCAAGCACAGCCTCTTGCTGGATAAGGGGTTCACAGGGTAAGGGCCATGGCCCCCAGCTGTGCCAAACAAGCCCCCACACACCCTTCTCCCCAGAGTCTCCCCTGCCTTGGGCCAGTCACTTCTAACCTTTCCTTTCCTCCTTAATTGGCATCGGGGCTTGTCTGGTGTTCAAGGGTGGAGAGAAATTCCTTCAAGCTTTTCTGGAAGACCTTCAGGGTCTGCCAGGAAGCTGGCTAGGATGTGGCAGGGAAGCCTATGAGGACAGCTAGAAGGGAGGTCTCTTAGGCTCTTGTCCTAAGTCACTGTAGGGAGCAGGTGACTTCCCAGAGTCTCAGCAGCCTCCACTGCAAAAAGTGAGATGCTCCCCAGGTGGGGGCAGGGATGTTCTGTGGGTGCCGCAGGCCTCCGTGCTCACCCTTCCACAAAGAACCTGCGTGTGGGAGAAGACAACACAGAGGGGGCTGGATGAACTCCCGGAGCCAAGAATGTGTAAGGAGAGACAGACAGGATCCTACAGCCACTCAAGTGACCCCAGAACTCATCTGCTCAGAAAGGGGGATGCAGCCCCTACAGCAAGAGACTATACCTGAGGAGGGCCGTGGAGGAGGAGCAGGGGATCCTGGAGCAGCTGCACCTCAGCTGGGCTCTGCGTGGACACTAACGAGGAGGCAGGAACCCGAGCAGCTCCTGCATGTGTAGGAAAGAGGGCGAGAGCTGGGAGCCACACCAGACAGACTTCCGGAGCCAGGAAGCCCCTCATCCTGCTGGAGTATGCAGTGAAGGGCAGGGAAAGCTGGGGATGCTGAGGCGCTGGGACTGGGTATGTCTTGGAGAGAGGAGGGCGCACTGCTGTCCTGGTTGCTATGGAAGGCAAAGGAGAAGATATCTCAGCTAGAAGAAGCCTTTGGAACAGGCTGGGCAAGGCTGTTCCAAGCCCGCCTCCGTGTGTGTGCATGCACATGCATCTGCGGGACACTAAGCGCAAGTGCGCAAACCCACACGAGAGGAGCTTGCAACGCCAAGCGAGCATCTCTAGCCTGTGCCTTCATTTGTGCCTGAGGCCACGTGTGTGTGTACATGCCCCTGGGAGCTGGGAAGGGGGAAGAGATAGATGCCAGAGCCAGAGGCCAGTATTGGCTGGGGGCCTCTCCCTGCCTCTTCCCAGATTAGAAGACAAGTATTCTCCGAGGAGCAGACCTGTAGTGCTTGCTCCTGGGCCCAGACCCTCAGGGAGAGTTGAGATGCTCCTCCACCACCCCCCCACACCCACACACACACACACACACACACACACACAGGTCCAAGGGCAGAGACTGCCTGGTGAATGGCCCAGCACGTTTGCTGAGCAACTCTAGGTAAACCCAAGGATGCCGTGTGACATCTCGATGTAGCCAGTTCAGCTCAGAGTTGCTACATAAGCAAAGGAAACCATTGAAACTGTCCTAGCTATTTGATTTGAAACTGTCTCACTGCTATTTGTTTATCAATAAAATTACGGAAAAAAAAAAGAAAAAGAAAAATTAAGATTAAAAAAAAAAAAAAAAGGAAACCAGCCACAGACCAGCACTCATTCTGCTGGGCTCAAACCCCACTCCCCTGCCCCTCCCCCATGTCTAGTAGGCAGGGACACTCTGCCACCTCTTTCCTAACAGGGTCCAGCCCTTCGGGGAACAAACCTCAAACTGGTCCCCAAAAAGCACTGGTAAAAGACTCCAGGCAGTGCAATGGCTGCTGCGCACAATTTGTAGGGGTGGGCTGGCTCTTCTGTGGCCCTAAGGGTGCCCCTACACCTGGTAAGGTGAGGTCACAGGTGTGCTCTGGCCTCACTAGCCCACAGATGACCTGAATCTCAAGCCAGCACCTGACCTGGCAGCACCTCAAAGCACTGTGCTTCTCTTTGCCTTTTGCTTTAATCCACCCACATATATCACTGTGTATCAAGGATTAATTTTATCATTGTATTTTCTAAAACTATATTGCAACACATTGTGTTATACCCTTATGCATTTTGCAAATGCAACACACAAAAAAGAGTGAAATGATATACAATTCTTATTTATTTTTATTACTAGCCAACTCAATGTTGTAGATGGGGAAGCACAGCCCCAGACAAGTCAATATAATGTATTTCAGCACAGTGGCTTAGCACAATTGACTTCAGGAATATGTCACCCCCAAACCTAACTATTTTTCTGCTTAGAGAGAGAAGGGTGAGGGTTGGAGCCATGCTCTTAAATTAAAACGCAACCAATTTCAGGTTTAACAAAGCACCATTTCCCCCAGATCTTTCAGCAGCAGGCCTGAAAGTATTTGTGGCATCCAGGCAAAAGCCCGCCGGGTCCCCATTCTACTCTGTTCTCAACACCCGCCTTTGACTCATTCTGTGCTCCTGTAATTGCTAAATCAAAAGAATTTATTATCCCTGAAACTTTAAATGGGAAGGAAATAAGGGAAGGAGGTTAGCACTGAACCTTAATAATGATAAAATTCAACCATGGTCAGCGACTTGCAAACCCGTAATCCTGGTCCAGGAGAAACTGCTAAATGAGAAAGGAGGGTTGTTTTCAATCAGGGCAGCCATGTTGTCCTTCTATTTGGGAAAAAAAAAAAATTAATGTGGCCTCTTTCCTGGAGACAGGGGACGCCCAGCTCACTTCTTTTCTGTTACCTGCTTAAATTATCTTAAATTATACCTAATTCCTCTTATTTTTCTGTAATTAATTTGGCTTGATTCTCTCTCTTGTTGGTTAGAGGCCTCTTGCCATGTTGTAGGATTTTTAAGATCACTCCAAGATAGAAAGAAAGAGGAGAGGCTGGGATGGAGGGGCATGAAAAGATCAATTAAGCAGCATTCCTGTCAGAAATCAGGAAAGCACATCTTTCACATGTGGTGAGCATAGGGCTCCCAGTGGGGACCCAGACAGTACGGCCTGGCTCTGTCACTATCAGCAGGGATACTTGCAGGGGACACAGCCTATAAAAAATTACCACTTTGATTTTCTTTCCTTTATCCAAGTAGAATTCTCATCATAAAGACTGAGGGCAGGGGCGTGGCCTCTGAATCACGCACGGGCAGAGCTCTGCTGGAGATGCGTGGTCCTGAGGCTGGCTGATCCGTGGCCACTTGCGTGGGACCCATGCGCCCACAGGAAGTCAACCCTTGCAGATTCAATGGGTGACGATAGTAATCACACCCTCATCAAGGCTGTAGGGTGAGGCAGGCCCCAGAAGCCACCAATACAGACCACCAGGATGCCATTACGTCCTCCTTCCCTCCCTCTCCTCTCTCTCTCCTTTCTCCTTTCCCCTCT
>NW_004524659.1:2938434-2947654 GCF_000260255.1 Octodon degus | reverse complement strand
CTCTCTCTCTCTCTCTCTCTCTCTCTCTCTCTCTCCCCTGACACTGAGGATTAAACCCAGGGCCTTTCATATAGCTCTGTCACAAGCCCTTCTCTAATTTTTTTTTTTTTTTTAACAAACATCTCAATCACACAAGCTCAACTCAAACCTGCGGATCTTATGGCCTCAGCCTCCCAGAATGCTGGAATTACAGGGATGAGGGATGAACTACCCACCACGCCTGGCTGTCCATTCCCCTTGATTTGCGCTCCCTGCAAGGACTGCAAGAATCTTCCTCTCCCCAGAGCTGAAGTCCAGAAGGCCGAACTTTTAACCCCCCCACATTGGGCCACGGCGGCAGATCTGGCCACTCGGGCATGCCCTCCCACGTGACCACGCCCTCCCTCTCTGCCCCACCCTACGCGCTAGAACACCGCGCCAGTGTGAACCCTAGGAATCTCGTTTCTCCTAGCTCTGCCGCCTAGCCCGCAGGAGCAGCCCACTCTCTCCCACCCCTGGCTGCCCCAGATGCAGGTGCTCACTCACCTCGTTCTCAGTGCAAACCCAGCACTTCTTCAGCGCTCATCAGAACAGATCCTGTGGGCACCCCTGGACCCTTCCCTGCCTCTTGCCACCTTGCAGCCACACTGGACCACGCTGCCCGCCTTCCAGCCCTATGCCCGCTCCACTCTCCTGTAGGGACTTGTGCCCACTGTCACCTCCTCCTGAGCACACCAACCCCATGGTCTCTGGTATCTCCGTTCACCTCTTCAGGACACTTAAAAGAGTGGCGACTTTGTCCTTTGTTACCTACCAGGCATTATGCTTACTTTTTGAATTTCATTTTATTATTTATTTATTTATTTATTTATTTATTTATTTATTGTGGTTGGCTCAGCCTGTCCTGGGGGCAGGACTTGTGCGGCATGTGGTGCCAGGGATCTAACTGTGGTCCCTGCAGCTGCTGACACTTGCCTAAGCAGGTGCTTTAGACCACTGAGCTATCTCGCTGGCCCCCTTTGAACTTCATTTTAACCCAGAGCCTAGGTCAGACCTGACATAAGAGAGTTATGCAATAAAATTAGTTTTTAAAGTGTAGTAGCAAAATCATTCCAAAAATTTTTAAAAACAGAAGATTCTCTGAGAGATAAATGGGCAAATAATGAATCCGTCAAAGATGACCAAGCCTAGCTGCGTGGGGTATCCCCACCCCCTGAGGTGCTCTGATCTCTCTGTCCCTAACCTTGCTGGGCACCTCCAGAGGGCAGGACATTTGGAAAATGCGGTGAAACATTGACTCGCAGGCTTAAGGAAAACCACAGGGATGAAAAACGGTTGTTCAGGTGACACCACCTACCCAGCGACACCTTCAAGGGACAGGTGTGAAGGATTCCCAGAAGTGGCCACCACCCTACAACTCTTTACACAGCTGCTTCTTACAGGCTCTGTATATTAAGTTGTTATAAATGGTATCTCCCTTCAAATGCACTGGAGGAGGATTACTTTAAAAATACTTCTCACCAAATCATTTTGTGAAGCAAAACAGTGTAGGTTTGCCCTGTGAGCCCACTCTTCTTATTTTACAGAAAACTCTGAGGTTTGTTCACTGAGTTTACTGAGGCCCCCAGTCTTCATGGTGTTCCATAAGCTCCTGGTTTGACTCTCCCTGGACTCAGTGCCCTGTGTGTGCCTTCTGTGGCCTTCACTGTGACCTCTTCTATTTTAACACTATTGTACTGTACGTATTTTTGTCATCCACATTAAATGCTTCTGGAACAAGGTGGGTGTAAGGCAGTAAACAAGCACATGAGCATGCCGGGATCTTTTGTCTCTGCCGGCGGCACTGCTGGCTGGCTGGGGCCAAGCGCCGTGTGGTCCTCAGAAGGCCCTGTGGAGATGCCCAAAGGGACGCAGGGTTGCAAGGAAGCAGCACGTGGGGTGGCCTTGGGACAGCAGAGAGGGCCTTGGTTCAGGCCTGCGGACCCTGTGCAGGCGGGATATTGTGTGGAGATGGGGGATCCTTGTTTCTGAAGGGGGGCTATCAAGAAATAGAACATGGCCCAGGGTCAAGCTGAGAGCTGAATGAGGCCAAAGAAGAGCCACCAGCTGCGCAGTGTGGTGCCCAGGCCCTAGGAAGGCCTAGGTAGCGAGGCCCCCTGCCCATCAGCCCGTCCACCTGTCCGGCTGATCATCTGTGTGCAGACAGGCGAGCCCCAGCGGCAGGAGCTGGAAGCAAATGATAATACAGCCGATTCAATCAGAAGAAGCTGTGGGCACGGGGCCAAAGAGTATTCTTGGATGGGACTTTTTTGTTTCCAGTGTCCTATTGGAAGCCAGCTGCGATTCTTTTTTAAGTACCATTCCAGCTGACCTTTTGAAATGAAGGATTTGTGTTTCAATGGGAAATCTGCATACAGCTCAAGGATGAGGCTCAATTTTCTGTCCTTGGTTGTTCTCTTCAGACAAACTAATTCCTCTGGGCGGCCTGTAAATTTGGTCAAGATCAAAGACAGGGGCCACATGCATCCAGAGACTGACAGCCCAGAGGCTATTGGCCACAGTGACAGGGAGAGGAGAAGTTCTGTCACACTGCACTGAGGAAGAAAGACACCTCCTTCCGGAGCCCCTAGCGGCACATGAGAACAAACAGTAGGAAAGGACTGGGGACAGCATAACCACACAGACTCCAGAAATGATGTGATCTTTGCTGTCGTCGGAGGATGTTTGAACATTCATTCATGAAGTGAAAGAAAAAATGGAAGGATGGATGGATGGATGGATGGATGGATCCACAAAAAGCAACTGAGTATGTGATGCAAACATACACTTTAATTCTGTAGTCACAAGCATAATATTAAGGAAAGAAAGGGAAGGAGGGAGGGAAGCAAGGAAGGAGGAATGATTGTCCTAAGACTGGTTTCTACAGTCCTGGCCAGTGAAACTGACATCCGTGAATGGACGGAGGTGTGGTGGAGGATGCGTAGATGGAAGTGGCTCTCACAGAAAAGGAGCAGTAGTGCTGCTCTGTCACTTCCAAGATGCCACTGGCATGCAGTCCAGATCCTAGACAGCACGGCCCAGATTTGGCTGCCATGGCTCAGGCAAGTCATCTCTCCTGGAGAAAGAAAGGCATCTGGCCAATGGCATCTGACATGGCGGCCAGCTCCCTGGGTTGGCTCTGGGTGGCAGATAAATCATAACCCCAGTGAGGAATGCCAGGGAAGAGGGGGAGGAAGTCTACATTGACTCGGGGTGTGCCCAGGGCACCTGAGGCCCGGATGCCTGGTCACTGTGGGGGAAGGGCAGCACTTCTCAGGGCATAGTGCTCAGGGCAGGAGCCTGGGAGCCAGCTGCCAGGGGCCTAAATCCCACGCTGCCACTGACTGCCTGGTAGCTTTGGACAGATGCTCCAGATCAGAGGTCTGCAACAGGAACCGGCCGCACAGCTGGGCAAGCGAGCAAAGCCTTGTGGCTCACGTTGCTGCCTGAACGCTGCCCCCATCAGATCAGCAGCAGCGCTGGACTCTTACAGGAGCAAAGAGCCAAGCTGAGCTGTGCACTCAAGCGACGTGGTCGTAGGCTCCTTTGAACCATCCCGAAACCACCTCTCCACCCCCACCTTGGAAGGTTTGTCTTCCAGGGCATGGGTCCCTGTTGTCAAAAAGACCTGGAACTGCTTCTGTAGATGCTCAGTTTCGGCTACCTGACCTGTGAACTGGAGTTAGCAATGTTGCCCTCAATCCTCAGGGCTGGACTGTTTGGAAATGCCAGCTCTTCCAGGGTTTACCCTCTAGCACCTGAAAGAAAAAGAAGTCTAAGAAGCCTCTACCCCTTTGTGGCTCAGAGGTTGGGCTCACAAATAGTAACACTGACCAAAAGAAGAGCAGAGAGTTAGAGGATATGCTACAGAGAGCCTGGAGATGGGTGGGTACCTGGGTCCAGAAACCCATTTTTCAGAGCCACACTGTTCTGTGCCCTCTCGTTGCCATGGCAATCCGGTGAGCGCAGGAGCCAGTTGACACTGGACTGGTAAAGGATGAGAGACAGGTGTGCCCCATCCGTTCTCCTGAAACACACCTCAAACCCTCTTTCCAGAATCTTTCCTTTTCCTCTCAGAAAGAAAACAATTTATGAACCATACAATTCCTTCGATAATTAAGTGATGGCTATCGCTCTCATGCTGGCTCTTTCCACAAGAAGAGGGGCTTGGCAGACCGTGAGCAACCCCTCTCCAACTCACTGGTGTGGGGTGGCCCAAGCCGCACCCCAGCCCAGACCCTGGGGCCGGAGGGCACCCCTCCTCCTAGGACTGGCTCTCTCCCACCACGCCAGGGCTCCAGATGCAGACGCATCGCTGAGCATTCCAGCTGGAAGCATGCGTGCAGAGGTCTCCAGGGGAATGAGTGCAGAGATGACAGGGCTCACGTTCATGCCAGGAGAGGGGAGGACGGGGAGGAGGAAAGCAATTGGGGAAACTGAGCCCATTTGATCTCTCCCGGAGAAGCCTGTCCCCCAGGAGATAGCTAAACCCAGGCTCTGCCCATCCCAATCTGTACCAACCAGTGCCTACTGGTAGCCTTGGTCTGGTCCTTTCCCTGTCTGGTCCTCAGTGTCCTCACTTGTGGTGAGGGAGAATTTGCACCCTGGTGCTGACAGCTTCCTGAGATCCTGCAGAACTTTCACTTTTTCTGAGTGGCCAAGCAGGTGATACAGCAGCAGAAAAGCAGGAGCCCCTGGCAGCCCCCTGGGCCTGCTGTTAGCAGAGGAGCCCTCTCCTCCCACATAGCCCCTGCCCTGGGCTCAGAAACCTCAGGTCTGAAAGAGATAAGGCCTCTCCTGTCATTCAGTGGGGGTTGGGAAGGCCCTATGTAGACTTCCTGTGTGGAGCAGGGTGTGGCAGCTTTGGCCCCTGCAGATGAGTAGGTGAGGGCTGTGGGGCCTGACGTGGGACAAGCACCATCTCATCTGTAGCCACCCAGGAGAAAACCAGTGGATCGTCACAGAGGATTGTACAGGTGTCTTTGATCTGACTCTGTCACTCAACCTTTGATCCAGAGAAGGGATAGAGGAGGAAGGAGTGAAGGGATGGGACCCAGCCCAGTGGTTGACACTTACTCCTGCTTCCCTCACAGCTCTTGGTTGGTCCCATTGGAAAATCACTTCTTTCCACATTGTCTGGTCATGTGCTAACCCTGAGCCCAGTCCTCACTCCACTGTCCACTACTGTGGGGGCATCATAGACCAGGCCCATCAGCCTGAATATTGCCCTGTGCGCTGTGAGGATCTCAGCCACAGTCACGTGACCTGAGCCTGTCCAGAGAGATGACCTGATCCACCTTGGAGTCAGTGGAAGCAGCTTTTCTGATGAAACCGCCAAGTTGGAGTCTGAAATGTACACATCAGTCTTTGCTGCCTAAGAAGAGAAGCCCAGGGCCTGCACACTGAGCTATACCCCCAGGGTTTTTTTTTTTTAAAAAAAAACTTTTTATTTTGAAACAAGATCTCACTAAGTTGTCCAGGATGGACTCAAATCCACATTCCTCCTACCTCAGCCTCCCAGAATGCTGGGGTTACAGATGCGCCCCACCACACCCTGATCCTCTTTTCTGCATTCAGTATCAGTTAAGTTTCTGTCTCCTACAACCAACTAACTGCCTGTCACATAGCCTGAAGAACCACCTTCCCCTGCTGGGGGCTGCACTCAGATCCAGGAGAGAGGGCTGGAGGCCAAAGGAGGAGGGTGAGGAAAGCCTCAGTGGGCGGAACCACCTGCCCACTGCCCAGACTATAACATGACACAGGCGCTGAGTGGACTCCCGCCTCCCTCCCAGGAGCAAGATTTGGGGCCCCTATTCCCCCACTCACTACAGGAATGAAAGATGGCCCCACCACAAATATAGGAGAAGAACATTTGAGGGCTGATCTCTCCAGACCATGCAGGACCCCAGACCTGCCAGCAACTCAGGGGTCCCTGGATGCGAGGATGGAAGTAGAGAGCTGCTTAGCTGGCACAGCAGAAGCCGTTTGGGTAAAAATTAGAGACAATAAAAGGCAGTAATGTGATTCTTAACTGTTGCTCGAGGCCTTCAGGGCAGTTAAGGGAAGTAAATTAGGAGCTGTTTGCTCAGCCCAGCCTAGCAGGCTTTCCCTGGGGACTTCAGAGGCCTCCCAGAAGGAGCTTCCCACCTCATCTCAGAAGGTTCCCTCTGTGTTCAAAAGTGAAACCCTTCCAACCAGCCCAATCCCAAGGTCCTCCTGTTTTCTCAAACTCCAGCCACAAGTGCCAGCAGGGGGCTGCTCCTGTCAGTAGTGAAGAAATGGTGGGTCCCTGAATCTCCGGGCTCACACCACAGGTGGGACTCCAGGCCTCTTCTTCAGACTCCCAGTCCGCTGTCCCAGTACCACTCCTGGCCCTCTTCAAAAGTGGCCTCCATGCAAAGGCGGCAATTTCAGAAAACCCTGGCTGTTCCTATAGCCAGGAGGCTAATAGACCTGTGGAGTATGAGTCTTCCTCCTCCTGCCTACATCTCCCCTCTGCAGGACCGCCAGACTCCCCTCCCCAGGAGCCTGAAGCAGGGGCATTGTGATCCTTTTTGTCATATCTGCTGCAGTGACAGAACACTGAAACAGGGTAAAAGCCTTTTATTTCTCACTGATCTGGAGGCTGGGAAGCCCAAGTTCAGGGTGCTAGTAGGTTTGGTGTCACCTAAAGGCTTCTCTTTGCTTCCAAGATGCCATGAATTCTGATCCTCCCTGGGAAAGGGACACTGTCTTTATGTGGCTCGAAGTAGAACAAAAAAAAGGGATGAATTCCCCCGTGGCAGCTCCTTTCATCCTGGCACTAACCCTTTCATGACAATGGAGGCCCTGTAACATAGACACTTCTCCAAAGGCCTTATCTCCCATCCCACCATGTATGTGGGATTCCATTTCCAACTCACGAATTTTAGAAGGGACACATTCAAACCACAGCAGTGATCTCTCATTCGTCCTTTCCCCCCACAGACTACATCTGGGGACTCTGGCCCTGCTGAGCAGCCATTGGCCTCAAGTCCGAACAGGATGGTGACAGGCCAGAACCTCTCCTGTTTGGGCTTAAGGCTTGCAAAATAAATAAATAAATAATAATAATAATAATAATAATAATAATAATGTGCTCTGTTCTGAAGCTGAGCTCCCCTTGCTCTGCACAGGAGTGCAGGAGAGGATCCTGGGAAAATCTCAGCAGTTGTGTGACTATCTCTTAAGCATCCCTTCTAAGATACAGGGCTCATGTTTAAGACACAGGAAAAGTAGTCACATTTCTCCTGCTTGTAGCAAGCAGGCTCAGGAGACAAGGAAGGAGGCAGTGTACTCTGGTCTAACATTCACAAAGTGGTCCACAGGCCCTCCAGACATCTCCAGGAGAATGAGCAGCCCCAGCCCAGGGAGGGAACCTGGGCAGGTGTTTCTGCCCAGCCTGCTCCCATCCTCCATGCAGGCCAAACCCAGGATGGGAGCTCTGCAGCCACCTTCCATCCTGTAGAGGTCTCCGGGAGGCAGTCACTGGGAAAGAACAGAGAGGCAGGCTAGACTCAGAGAGATCAGCCAGTCCCTTTCAGGGAATATCAAAGAAGGAGAGCTATTGGCTTCTTGTCCAATCAGGACAATATCAGCACCCTCTGAACCTCTAGTCCACCATGCAACCATTGTTCGTTCTCCACCTGCAGTGGGCCAGGTGAAGCTGGGCTGGGTTCTAGAGGGGACAATCTTGCATGGGTAAAGCCGGGAACTGTGTGGCGTGTCCTGGTCATGCTTCCATCTCTAGAGTTCTTCAACTCTGGCTCCAATGACACTTTATTTTATTTTTCCCAATAACACTTTAAACTGGGTGATTACCATATAAGGTTGTTCCGTGCATTTAGGGGTGTCTAACTGCCTCCCTGGCTTCTACCCCTAGATGCCAGGAGCACCCCCACCTGCAGCAACCAAACATGTATTGAGATACAGCTCAATGTCCTTGGCATAGAGGGCACAAAGTCTGACCCAGTTGAATACCACTGATCTAAAGGGAAAAAACACTAAGATAGTGCTCCATACCCAAAAAGGCCCCACGGGTATAAGCAGAGAAGAAAAGGGAAGCCTGGGCTTTGCACGCACAGGTCCTAGAGCCCCCACAGTGGCCCCTGCCGGCCGGGGCCCAGCAGGAGGGACCACGTAGCAGGGCAGTAAGTGAAGCACTGGCTCTCTTGGGCCTCTGACAGCCCCGGGGTAGCCGGGAAGCACTTCAAGCACCACCCCCAGCTTATATTTTATAGGAATGCTGGGCAGAGACAGAGGAAGTGATCTCAAGGTCGCCTGGCCATGGAGTTTGCCCTTGAATCCCACGGTCTCCTCTTGTTTCTCTCTTCTCCCTGCTCTCTTCTGGCCACCTCTCCTCTGCTCTCCTCCCCTCCGTCTCCCTCCTGCCACATGTTCGCCAGCTCTCAGGGCTGGAGCCGAGGTGATTCTGGCGATGACCTTGGGGAAACTCTGTAACAGGGCCAGGTCTGTGCCTGGCACAGGGCCCGGCACATAGTAGGTGTTCACGCAACGCTCACATTCCTCTTAACACCCCGCTCCAGCCCCCGGCGCCTGGCCCAGCAGTGGGGAGCAGGTGGCTGCCTGTGTTGACGGGATATTGTATAACCTTCTGCCCTTGATGGGGAACAGGAAGGAGAAAATCAGACACATACTGCAAACCCACTCAGAGGGACACAGACCAAATCCACAGCTTGGAGTCACCATCTCTTGGCAGGCTCTGAGCAGTTCAGCCTCTCAAGGAGACTGTCGCTGAGAGTGGTGCTAGGTTATCTGTGGCTGTGCATCTAAAAAAAAAAAAAAAAAAAAAAAAAAAGCAAGAAAAATAAAAATTAAAAAAAATCTGAATTGCTTAGCATCTGAATTGCTTCCCGAAGACACAGAATTTAAACATGATTAATTTTTAGGCTTTTTTGTGAATAAGGGCTGATTAAATGTTTATATTTTCCATCATTTTGCTGAAAGCGTGACTACATTATACCAGCAGAACTGCACTAACTAAATAATATTTCTGTTACTGTTATTACATTGATTCTGCAACATTGGGAAACAAGATCGCTGCTATCATTACATTAACCCAAATATGGCATTAAAATCGGCGTGGGGACAGAAAGGCTTTCCTCCTCCTCCTCCTCCTCCTGCTCTTCCTCCTCCTCCTCCTCCTCCTCCTGCTCTTCCTCCT
>NW_004524659.1:2900991-2935991 GCF_000260255.1 Octodon degus | reverse complement strand
CTTAGCCCTCTCTGCATCAGTCAGTGCCTGGAAAGAATGGAGCACTGGTACACTGCCAGTCCTCATGGTGATGATGTTCCCCAGAATTTTACCCACACCTGGTGCTGCGCACGTGAACCCGAGTGCTCTTGCCAACACCCCTTATGGAGTTTCACATCTGTGTCGCCTTTACAGAGGTGGAACATGAGAAGCTGGGCTCTGAGTACCATCTGTGTCCCTGCCTGACCGTGTCAAAGGTTGAGGGGAGATGGACAGATTTGAGTTTTTTTCATCTGTAAAATGGGCATCTGGGGTTTGTGGGATTGAGTCATCCCTGTGAATGTCTTAGGACAGTGCATGGGTTCTGGCAATACACTGTCTCCCTGGCACTGGGCTCCTGTGAAGGACACATCAATCAACTCAACAAAAGCAAGCCATCAGCACAGGCAAGGCTTTATGACTTCTATCATTATCCTCCTACTGCCCTGCCGGTCTCATGTGGAGATTGCAAATCCACACTTTCAGGAATCCCTGAGCCACAGCCCAAGGGTTGCACATCCAGGGACAGGAAAGACCCAACGAGGAAGGAAAATGGGAGACTGTCCAAGACAAGTGTACATTATTCAGCAACAAAAACTAACATTATCTTCTCTTCTGTTCTTTATCTCCTGTTTTCCTGGTGTTTTTAAGCTGTCACATAGTATCATTCTCAGGGCAGGAGGGCTGCCATGGGGGACTATCTGCACTGGCCAGTGGGAAGCTAGGCACCTGCATCAGAGGAGCTGTTCCTGTCCCCGTGCTGCCATCCCAACCTCTAGGGGCGCCCTCCCCTACAAACATGAAGCTCCCCAAGATGGGAGCCCCGGATTGTGGCTGGGTGAGGCAGGTGGCCAAAACCCCACAGGACAGTCCTGGCTGCAGGGAGTTCCACGGTGACATGGCTGGCTTTTGGAGTTGGAAAATCACTAGTAACTCTTTTCTTTTTTTTTTTCCTGACACATAAAAGGCAGAGAATATTCATGTGATTCTCTCCCCTCTTTTGACAGGTATATGATAATAGGATGGTTTTATGTCTACAAAGGTCAGGGCTAAAAATTCACAACTCTCTTCACACACATATATTCAAAATGAACATAAAGATTGAAGGGAAAACAAATATGAACCATGATAGGGCTTCTCCAGTATACCCTTCATCCCTTCTTTTATATTCAATATGCATACATGTATATCTACATGAATGAATATATATATATATATATATATATATATATATATATATATTAAGCAGGAGGAGAGAGTGGATGACCCAGGAGAGAGAATTTCGCCAGAGCTCTGTATACCACCTCCTTTCCCACCCAAATAACAATATAGCTAAAAATGATAATATGTTGTATGAATCAGGTCAAATAGGTTGCAAAATGGCAGAGTAAAATTTTTCCATGGAAACTATGGAGTGCAGAATGTCACCCAGGATGTCATAAGGCTTTCCTGCGATGGGGTTGCCCTGGGACCATTGCCTCCCTCTAGCCCACTGATGCGCTCCTGGGGACAGAGGATGCTACCCCAAGGGAAACCTCAATGGCTAGAAGGGTCTTGCTGCCCTATGCTGGGTGGTTTCTTGCAAGGCCCCTGGACACGTCTACGGGCACAGGAAAGAGCCATCGCAAACCATCTCGAGGTGGATGCTTTGTTCCCCGCTGCTCAGAGGGCTTGGGGAAAGTGTCTGAAGCCACACAACAGGAGCCTTTGCATCTGCAGCTCAGGCTGTGTCCTCCCTGGAGAACTGGGGAGTGAGGGAAGAGGAAAGGATGGGCCTGGGGTTCTGACGGCAGTGGACCTTGGGAGTTACAGAGACTGCCCCAGTCGGCCGCTGTGATCCATGCTTTTGGGCTCAGCATCCTCCTTCCCACTCCTCAACAAGAGCTTCTAGCTCCTGTTTTCCAGTGATGATGTAGCCCTGGATCAGGCAGCAAAAACAAGGTGTGACAGTAAGAGTGGGGACGCTGACATTTGCTGGACATCACAGGGGCCCAGCCTCTGTGTGGGACGGGGACCTGCTAGATTTCGCTGAATCCTTATACCCACTTCACAGGCGAGGGCTCTGGGATGCAGATGCAGAAATGGCACTCCAGGGTGGCCCAGCATGGGGAGTTGGGGCTGGGGTCCAGCTTTGTGCAGATGGTGACCGCGCACCTGCCCCCCACACAGCCTGCCCCAGGCGCCCGGGACTCCCTTTCACATGTGGAGTCAGCTTTGAAGCTGTTTCTGTAGGTGGGAGCGCAAAAGGTGCCTCTGACCTCACAGAGGAAGGCAGGTGGCTGAGGGGTGCGCCTGGGCACCTGAGGGCCCCAGGGGGGAAGCTGCTGCACCTCCTCCTCCTTGCACAACTCCATTTCTTCATCTGGGTGATAAGGGTGAGAACAGAGCCCACAAAGGAGCCGACCGCTCAGAGAGTACAGTGTGAGTTCCCCAAATACGTCTTCTCCAAGTGGGCTGGTCCAGGAAGGAGGGGCAAAGGAAGGATGGATGGGGCAGCTTACCTGAGCCTCACTGCACCCCCAAGCCTCCTGATGACCTCTGAGCCCCTGACCTTTCTCAGTTTTGTCTTGGATTTGTGGAGCTTTCAGGTCTGCCACTGTTTTGCAGCTAGGTGTCCCCTTTCACAATCAGTGGGAAGCTCTTTAAAGGAGTATGGGGGACAAAGAAGCCAGCACATGGCATATACACAGTCACTTTGTCATTTGTGATTTCCAGGTGTGCATTTACCTTAAATAGAAAACAAATATTTGCCCTCAAATAGGCCACCCACCTTGGGGTTCCATATGATCCCCTCATTTCCTGCCACAGAGCCCTGTCTCCTGCTTCAGTGCCCTCTACCCCGCGAGGCTGTGCTTTGGGGGCAGAGACCCCGTCAGCCTCCTGGCTTTGTCTCGGGCATGGTGAGTACTCGTCAGCACCTGCAGTTGTGGTTCTGTGAGTGTGCCTTACTGGGTATGCCGTCACAGTCAGGAGGGGCCGTGCATCGGTGGTGCGTGCTCACCAACACATACCTGGCTGCCTGTGCACCCGCATGTGTATACGTGTGTGTGAGCCTGCATGCTCTTAGCGCACGCCTGTGGATGTCTGTGTACATGGGGCGTTCAGCCCCGCACCCGTGTGTCTGAGCAGAGTACATGCACTGCGTGTATGTGTGTCACACACCTGAGTAGTGTTAGCTCATGCCCAGGTCCACGTCCTCCTGCGCATAACTCAGAGCACGTGTGTACGTGTACCTAGCTGTGCGTGCGTGAGTGTGCTGTGTGTCGGTGTGCACTGCACGGGTGAAGGCACCAGCATGGGTGGGGACAGCTATCTGTGGCCCCAGCTGCCGCTCAGAGAGCAAGGAGGAGCGAAGTTCTTCCCAGGTTATCAGTGTGAAAGTCAGAGCTCCCAATGACAGATGACAGATGAGGGCGTTCCTGGCTTGAGGAAGGACAGCACCACCCACCTGGGGGCAAAACCAGACCGGTGATAAGCTGGAGACTGAGCCCTGGACCTAGGGCCCACCCCTACTTGTCCCACTCCCCAGAGTGCTCTGAGCCTCAGGTTCCTGATCTCATTACATGGGCTAAATAACAAGGAGCCAAGAACACCTGCTCTGGACTCCAACTGGGCTCTCACTATGAGCTCTGTCCCCTCCTGACCACGTCCTGTTACTTGTCTAGACTCGAATGTCTTCATGTGTGAAGCGGCCATTGCAAAGGTATGTGCCTGTGGGGGTTTAGGATTAAATGAAAAAATTCATAGAAATTCCCTAGGATAGTGCCTGACTCCTCATAAACATGGGGACAAGCTATTATTACTTTTATCATTATTCTACTCCTGTCTTTCTTGTCTCGTGAGGCTGCTACATATTTACACTTTTACCAGTCCCCCTGGGGTCCCACACACAGGGACAGCTGCCAGGCAAGACCCAAGGAAGAACAAAACGCAGGTCCCTGGCTTGTAAAACAGAGAAAGTGTGCCACCAGAGGTGCGGAAACATAAGGCACATTTCTTTCTTCAGCTGCTTTTCTCTTGACTTGTCACGGTGTTTTCGAATTGCTATTTAATGTCGCTGTGAGTAAAGAAAAATAAAAACTTTACATTATTAGCGTGGTCTTACTGTTACTCTACACTATGCCATGCCTGATTCCAACACGTATATAAAAGGATTGAACTCATCCGCAGGGTTGTCGGAGTTACGCGATTTCTTCCCTTGCATATACGTTTCATTTGAAGCGGTGGGGATGCTGCACAGAACAAGGCGGAACTGACTCATGGCTTTATTTCACCCCTTGGTATAGTCCCCTTCTACCTTCCACTGGAATGGTGTGATGCTTCGGCTTTCTCGTTCACTGGTGCAGAAGGCCGTGGTGTTGAACCACTGTTACTTTCCTACTGATAACAACAGATGTGATGGGCTCTTTCAGCCATTTGTGCTCCTTGGAACATGGGCAGCCACATCAGCAGCCTTCTTCCTGTTCAGAGTGCTGGTTCCAAGGCCAGACGTGGCCTCATGGCTGTCCGCTTCTAGCCAAGATGGAGCTGGAGCATCTTGCCTTGCACTCGCCTCAAGGCGCCCTGACTGCCCCCGCATGCATGAGTCACCACGGGCACAGAATTTCCTTTGGTGGCAAAGAAAGGCAGCTGCACACATTGTGCCTCTGCTGTTGACTGAAGGCTCTGGTGTCCCATAGGGTTTCACCTCCCTGAAAAGTTAAATTAAGAGAATCTCAAGACGACAGGAGCAGAGCCCCGTGCTAAGCTTGGGCACTTCCGAGCTCAGGGTCCTGATGGGGTGGGTGGTGGCCTTGTTCCCTGCTACTCTCATCTCCTGCTATGACTTATACCTAGATTTCCCCCAAAAGCCTCCTGTAGTGGATTAGGGTGTGTGAATCTGGATTAGGGTGTGTGAGTGTAGATAAGGGTGTGACGCTGGGTTTAGGGATGTGATTCTGGATTTCAGGGTGTGATGCTGGGATTAAGGGCTCCTACCCTGGTGGCAGGTGGCACCAATCAATAAGCTTGCAAACTGCACAGAATGTAAGGGGACAGAGGAAGGCAGTGGCTGCTTCTGCTGCTCACTGCCTCTGCCTGTCCTACCATGCTATGGACTGTTTGTTCTCTGAGATGCCACCCTGCCTTGGAGCCAGCTAGCTAGGGACTGAAACCTGTACAGACTATGAGCCACAATAAGTCTTTCTCCTTTTAACTTTAGGTGTTGGGTATTTTGTCTCAACCACAAGGAAAGTAACTAAGACTGCCCCCATACTCATTTAACGTTGGGGGCCACGTGGTACACATAGCCACCTCTCTGGCCAGAGTCATCTTCCAGAAGTTAGTGTCCCAGCCAACACGACCCATGTTAATTTTCCACCATGGTTAGCCATAGTGCTAATTAAAATCCCTCCTATAAAAGTTGTTATCTCCCAGATGCTCTGAAAATAGTACCGATGCTGTCAGGCCCTTTTAGGATGCATCTGTGAGTACAGGTCTAGTGTTTACAGAGCAGCCCTAGAAGGGGCTGTGCTTGGTGTAAAGGGAAGCCCAGTGGTCCTCTGTAGGGGCTCAGCTAAAGATAACATGGAAAAGGGGGGAAGATAAGCCCAGTCATTGTAGAAAGAAGCAGAGAGCCTGCAAGATGAGTGACAGTGACCAGTCCGGGCCTCAGGACCAATGACCTGAGGACTCACACACGAGAACATCAAGTGTCCAGGCAAGGCACAGTGCCAGATCTCCCATAGGAAAGTCTAGAGTCCACCAGTAGCCAAGTCTTCCCGCGCAACCAGCTCCTACTATTGGTTACAGAGCACCTACTATATTGCAAGCTACACCCAGAACACATATCCCGTTCAGTCCTCACAACCATCCCATAAGAAAACATTGTTCAGCTCAAGACACTGAGGCATAGGGAACACACGGTGAGTGGATAGTAGAGCTGGGACTTGCTCTTAGGGTTCCTCCTGGTTGACGCTGCCTGCCTGGGCCTCAACCCAACGGGACTCGCTGCCCTAGCTGGGCCTGGCAGAAGTCGCCCGCTGGAGGGCAGCCACACCCTCTCAGGGCTGGGAGGTCCTGAGACAGACACCTGTGGCCTGCCCTCCCGACACCCCCAGTAGAAAGAGCATTTAAAAATAACTTCCTCCATTTCTTTTTCATCAACAGCAAAACAATTAATTTCTCTCTGTAGAGATTGTTTCTGTGCAGCGCAATAAGGCGCCTCCCCAGGGTGCGTCGTTATCGTGAAAGCATCCGTCTGGGGTGGGGACTCCCCTCTAGATGGAGGAGCTTGTGCAGCTGCTGGTCTGGCCTGCTCCACACAGCCCTCTCTGCACTTAGCTTCCCCAGTTGGGGCAGCAGGGCAGCT
This sequence comes from Octodon degus, assembly GCF_000260255.1. Lineage (NCBI taxonomy): Eukaryota > Metazoa > Chordata > Mammalia > Rodentia > Octodontidae > Octodon > Octodon degus. Next base: position 2,929,624 of record NW_004524659.1, on the reverse strand, counting down.
GGCAGGGTTTAAACGGAGAGGGACTGTGTGCCCCTGGGGAGGGCACCCTCCAGAAATGCCAGGCAGGGAAGGAAGGCACGTCCCCTGGCGCCCACAGGCACACGCAGTTACGGCCTTGGGAAGCCGCCACTCCCCATAAAATGCCAAGCGGCCCAGCTGTCCACAGCCAGCTCAGGCCGCCTGGTGGATGTGGTCTAAGGAATCCATAAGCAGGCGTGGGTGGAGGTAGGGTTGCTAGTGAGGGGTCTGCCTGCCACTGTTTGGGGAGCCAGGAGACAGGACACCCACCTGCTTCCCAGGAGGCACACAAGAGGCCATCCAGGAGCTAAACCTGGGAAGACCTGGGAGAAAGAGACCCCGAACTCAGCAGCTCCTGGGAAATCTTGGGCTCATCAGGTCCAATCCCAATCCTCCACGTGAAGACCACTTTCCCAGTCCACCAACTGGCCCACACCTCCTCTGTAGCTCATGCCCTCCCGGCTACATGCCTCTCCTGGGAGCCCTGAAAGCCGGAGCTACTTCCAGTGACTCCGAATGAAAGACCTTCGTGAATGCGACTATTTTTTTTTGACAATATACAAATGCTGTCCCCAGACCTTTCCTGCAGTTTCTGCACCAGAAAGAGGAAGACAGCCTGGTGTTAGGAAGGGGTCTTCAGAGAGGTCGCTGAGAAATGATCTGTCTCTACAGAGTGAACAGAGCCAGGGCCCACACTCTGTCTTATACCTGATAACCAGGCAGGAAGGAGGCTGGTATCTGCATATGGACGAGATCTGTGTGTCTCATAAATGGAATGGGAGGAGGTCAAAAATAGTGGGCCGCAGCACCACGGAAGTGCTGAGGAATTTCCATATGTATGGGACTGAGGCTGTACAACCCACATTGAAGATCCACTTGCCTTCAATGAGAGCCCACCCTGGATAAACACCCCTTAAAACACTGGATCATAACTTGTGGAAAAACCAACTGCGGACACAACCAGGCCGGAAGAGGTCCCCAGCACAGCCACCTGCACAGGCTGAGCACAGACTCAGAGGATTTTGTCTTGCACATTCACAATGAAATAAAGGCAGGAATGACCATCACGAGGGTGCAAAGGAATGCGTATGTTCCCAGTTGAAAAGAGAAGTGTTACATGATTGCCCTTTCTGCATTGTGCGCCTTTTGATCAGAAAAAAGAGTAGGAAGAGTGATTTCCTGCAGGACTCAGCCGCGTTCAGAAGGGTAAAACTAGCTCATAAATAGTGCCCTATGGCTGAGAGGCAATACACTCACTATTAACATGGGTTATGGCATAATCAATAGTGTCATTAACTTCATCTATAACTGGAGCTGATACTCACTAGCCATGGTCAAGCAAGCTTTATAAATAAGGTGCTCCTCAGAACTACAGCCAGGCGAAAAGGCAAGATGTCACCAGGCATGTCCCATCACTGCAGGGATGTCCCCAGAGCAGCTGGCCTGGGGCCTGCTCCCTGAGCAATCTTGCCACCGGGAAGCAGCCTCGGAGATGTCCCGCCCCTAGGGCTCATCAAGACCTAAGAAACCGGCATGAGGAAAGCCCTCATAATGAAATGAAACCCAGAGCCTTGCAAGAAAAGATTTCATTTTGTACATAATTAATAAAAACTTATTCCTCTTTTTTCTTTATTACAGAAGAAAATAAGTTATTGATTTCAACCACAAAGATAACTATTTGCATAATGTAGCTGATTATGTGCTCTAACTGGTCCAGATGGAATTAATTTGCTTGAAATATATTACATAATTTTCTTAAACAGGTAAAGATTTCATACCCAGTCATATTTCTAGTTGATTAGCAAAGCCGCTGATCTCATCGAGTCCGAGTTAGAGAGATGCATCTCGAATCCCCCATGCTGCAGAGTCAGAAATGAATCGTTTCTCAAGCCAGTTTCATAAGAGCACGAAGGCACTTTCCAGCCGCTTGGAAAAGGCGCATGAGGGGTGGGGGAGACTCTCTTATTCAACAGACACCTGCCCGGCCCTCCCTCGTCCTGCGTCCCGTGGCCTAATTATTTCAGAAGGCCAGTTTCCCAGTTCAGGCATATTCATTTTTAGCTTTAATCACCTCGTTTCTCTCACCTGCATATCGTGGTATACACTGCAACCTGCGATTCTTGTTGGTCCTTCGGGTCAAATGGATGCCCTTCATTCGGCTAAAGACTTGCTCCTTCCCTCTCTTGGGATGCAGACAAAAGAAGCTGAAGACAGTGTTCCCAAGTAGCTCTCCCTTTTCTATCTAGGTCGATCAGTTTCTGTCCCTAAGCTGTGAAAGGCTGGAGCTGCATGAAACTCCCCATAAAGAGGACACCCAGGCCCAGGCTGCAGGGAACTCAGGCACAAGGTTGTAGCGACTATTGTCTCAGATCCCAAGAAACTCTGGGGCACGTGGCACATCAGGCTAGGATCTGATCCCACTGAGTAACGTGCATGTTTCTATTCATTGTATTTTTTTTTTGGTCTATGAGATCGATATTTCATAATCAAAAGAATGGGTAAAGGGCCCAAGAGACAGCACAGTGGACTAAGTATCTGCTTAGGCAAGCACAGGGACCAGGGCTCCATGCCCAGCACCACATGCTACACTGGCCCGGCTCCAAGATGCACTAAGCCAGCCACTGAGACCAGGCATGGTGGTGCACACCTGTAATCCCAGCACTGGGAATTACAGCACTGAAAACAGGATGATCACTACAAATCCAAACTGCATAGTAAGACCCTATACCAAACACCTTTAAAAAAGAGGGGGTAGGCAGACAGACTGTCTTTCTTCTGATCCAAACTTATAAATTGACTAGATTCATGGACTTCATTTTACCTAAGAACAAAATAAAGGGATCATAATACATTTATTTGTATTTATATTTATGAGGTATTTATGATTTAATAAATTATGTGTTATATCCAAAGAGTTGGTCTATTTCTCACCAAGGACGACTCGAGGTCACCAAAACTCCATTTACAGACGAGGAGCCAGGCCAGGCAGCTGGAGTCAAGCAAGTCCAAATCTTCCTGGATCTGGGAGAAATTTTCTTCAAATAACCCTGTGACTCACCCTTCCTCCTTTCTCTAAACCTGGAACACTGATCGATTTTGTTAAACTGGAAAAGTGTAGCCTTATTTGTGCCCAAATTAGTCCTGCATAAGAACTACCCACTGCATAATCTGTATCTATATTTCAGGGCAGAGGCCAGCCCCAGATCACATAGGGTTCTGGGAGTCTTGGAAGCATTTTAAGCAGCCCTAGTAATGAGGAGCTTGATTTGGTTTGGTTTGGTGCGATTTGGTTTTTGGTACTGGGGCTTGAACCTAGGGCCACTGTGCTGAGCCCTGCCATCTTCAGGTTTTATTCTGAGATAAGATCTTAGTAAGGCACTCAAACTTGAGGTCCTCTTGCCTCAGCATGCTAGGTGTAAGGTGAGAGGATCTTGAGCCTCATACCTGGAACTGCACGTGTAGGCCCCACAACTGAGCATCGGTAGGTTCTCCTGGCCCTGCCCTGCCCTGCGTTGAACCCTTATACACATCCTTCCAATGCTGCCTGAACAGGGTGAGGTCTGCCCATGGAGGTACGCTCGCAAATTCGACCACTACCCAGGAAGAACAAATGAAGACATTTCCCCAAGTGGTGAGACCGCCAGTTGATGTTTCCAAAAAGCAATTTGTGTTGCACCAGCCCCTCTACAGTCGCCTCCTCAGCTGGGCTGTGAAGGAGATGGGGCTCCGCATGTCTGCACCGCTGGAGAGCAGGCATTTGCACCCTAAATGAGATGCTGGCGAAGTGTATCTAGATCGCTCCCAGTGCCGCTGTGCAAACTGTAGAGCACCCCGATCTTTCGAGAATCAGAAAAAAAAAGGGGGGACTTAATAGAAAGAGATCATTTTATTAATAAAGAAACATGACTACAATTGCATTCATTCAACCTTGGAAATGTTGGGACGGCTTCTCAGCTTAGCAACCTATTTAGATGGGAATGTGCCGTTCGTGTAAACAGCAGAAAAGAAACTATTAAACTAGCACAATTTGAAACTGAGCAAACCTGAGTGTTTGATTAAAGTTTTTATACATTCTGTACACTTGAGCAGGTAACATAGAACCTTAGTATTTTTTGTTGATTTTTAATTTGTGAAAGGTATGACGTGTGAAGAAATGTTAAAAATCCCACTAATTCGTGCTTGAAATTAGGAGGCAGATCCACAAACCGGATTTTCAGTGTGACTTCCTCAACTGTCTTTCGACTTTCCGGAGAAGTCTACAGCAAAAAAAAAACAAAAAAAAAAACCAGTAACTCAACTTAATGTCAGCCCGTGTGTGAAGCAATCTCCTCTTTTCTCCCAGCTATAACGCAGTACTCAATTTGTTGGAGTTGAGTTGAATGTAAATACATATGGTGAATATTAAGTTTGAGGATCCGGTCTAATTTCATATATGTTTTAATGCTTGCATATTTTGCTAGACGGTTTTCCCATTTTTTAAAAAATCCCCCTTTCCCAGGGTCATGCACTACATGCTGTGTCTTTTTAATGGTGGGTTTAGTTTTCCATGATTAATAATTAGCAGAACGTCTTTCCCCCAATAACACAAAACTCGGCTCTGGTGGGGAACGCCTCCCCCACATCTGGACAGACAGCGCCTCCCCTCCTCTGCAGGAAGTCTAGCTGCTCCTAGATCCCTATGTTTCCCAGAATGGGGCCCACACTGGTCCCTCCGATGTCATCATCTGCTACCTAGATTTGCACACATTCCTCACCCACGCGTTCAAAACTACCTCCTGCAGGAGACTGACAGATGTGTGGGCTGGCGGGCCAGAGGGCGTCATCAGAGACATTTCTAATGGAACTGGGAGCCCAGATACTGCCCCTCGGCAAGCAGACACACGCTCACTGGGCTCACGGAAGTGACTTACTGTAATAGGACGGTTTGAAAGGCCAAATTGCAGCAACTCATTTTTATTCTAATCACAGCCGCTGGAATTCTGATATGCTGACACCCAGAATTATTGCTCTGTCATTAAAAAAAAAAAAAAGGAATGAGTGGAAATGTTTTGAATATTCCCTCTCCTAAATAAGAAATGACGATGCCGCAGTGGGCCCCTCGGATGCAAGGGGGCTTTGGGGAAAACGTGGGTGAGTCACTGGGCAACAGGCTTTCTCCCTGGGCATCCACCAGAAGCTTTGTGCGGGCACCTTCCTTTGGTGTGAATCATCAGATCGGGCCCGATCTGAGAGAAATACCTTTAAGACTTCTCCTTCTTCAACCCTTGGAGATCTATCTTGTCTGTTGCAAGGAAGCCTCATTTTCGTGTTGGAACAGATGGGGCAAAATTGTCATTAACAGAAACTGACAACTCTAAAACTGAAATATAGATTTAGAAAGGAATCTAATGAATTAAATCAATGTTATTGCAGTGAAAGCCAAAGAAATTATTAGTGATTTGTAAAGTTACCCTGTATTTTAACCTCAGTATATTTTCGTCTGGGCTACTTTAACATTCACAATACTTTTTCACTGTCATGGTTAATGTCTAACTGTGCAATGCACTCATCTTAATTTATCTTCTTCTTCTCCTGATACTGGGGCTGCAGGATAGCTTAGGCCCACTACTGGGCCTTGTCTGGAACATGGGGTCCCCTCCCCCAGTTGCCACAAGCAGAGGCCTTGTTGTGACCTTGTGGGGTCCTTTCAGAAAATATGCAAGAATGGGTTGTGGCAATTTTTTTCATGTCTTTTAGTGAGGAGAATCTGATTTTTAAAACAACCCCAAACTCTAAGGCTGTTTTAAGTAATGAACGGGAGGAAAAACATTTCCAGCTGTCCAATTTTTAGATGCTTTTCATGATCATATCAAACCAATTAGAGAAACCAAACCCAGAACATCCCTGGCCTTCCTGCCGCTGGGTCCCTCGGGATAACACAGCCAGAACCTCCCGGGCTGCGTGGGGCTGGGGTCTGGAGGCCTTGGAGTCCTGAGGATCTTGAGGGGGCTTGACCCAGTCACCCGGTTTGACAAGTGCAGCCCTTGGAGTATTTGCTCTTTCAGTCAATCTTGATGGATACTTGCTTTGTATAGGGAACTGTTTTGGGGGACACAGGAGTATACAAGAGGAAAGAGAGTCCAAGAGTCTTTCTAGAAAGGTCAGTAGGACACATGCAGTGAGCATGGTAATATCATCCTCCAATGGAAAGTGCCAGAAAGAAGGTAGAACAGGCCCCAGATGGGGAAGGTCTCAAATGCACAGAGACCTGGGGGATGTGTGGGAAATTGGTGGCGTGCTCCATGGAAGGGGAAACCTGTTGGCTGGAGGGACAGTCAGTGCAAAGGCTCTGGGGTGAGAATAAATGTGTTAAGTTTGCAGAGAGTGAGAGGCCTGTGTGAAAAGCCAGGCACTCACTGAGTGGACAGGGAGAGGCTTGGAGACAGGCAGATGGCTTGGCAGCAGTACCAGGATCTGCAGAAATGCACAAGGCAGGGTAAAAGGGAGGCAGCCAGCTTCCCTGACTTCTTTCTGATACAGAATTTACCATTTCTGGAAGGAACTGGAGCGGCCCATCTCTTGCCATCCACACTGATGCTACATAGGGCAGTGCCCAGAACATGGGGTCCTGGATGCTAGGGCTGAGCCAGCATCCCCTGAACTTCTAATCTCACTTCCTCTTCCAGTCTGCAGCATTAGGTAAGAATTGCACCTTCTGAATCAAGTCTGGTCCTCTTCTCTTGGCATCTGAGACTTTTGCACCAAGCCTGGCTCATCCTTGTTATCCCCTTGTCGTGGGTCCGTGAACTCCATGCAGTCAGACCAGCTGCCTCTGTCTGTCTCTCCCCATCTGTCCCCCTCAACCTGTCACCCCTTCACCACTGGTTCTTGCTGGCCTATGTAAGAATAAGAGTGAGTGTTGACCATCCCTGCTGAACTGGGGTCAGAAGTGGTGGACACGGAGTTTCATTCTACTGTAGGTTTCCTCACAGTGCAAAAATACCTCCAAAGCTCTGAATGACGAGCACCCTTTAGAATGAATCTAGCCTCTCTTCTTGAGTGCTGTTTTGCAGGCTCTGTAAGCTGACCACCACTGGGGACAGATCTCACTGTGTCCTTATTTTGTCACATGAAGGGTTCTCTGCTCTCCAAGAGAGGGAGGCCAGCAGGAAACCATCCCTCCTCCCAAGAAATATGTATGTTTTGACTCTAAAATGGCTCAGTACGTGGAACTACTGCTACCTTTTTTGCCTTGTGTTATGGTTTGTGTCTAGGTGTCCGCCGAAAGCCTCGGGCAGTCACTGAGCAGCTTCTAGAGTTTGTGATTGATTATCGTGGGTGTGGATGCTGCACCTGCCCTGGGGCAGGGAATTTGCGTTTCAATGTAAGGAGGGAGAGAAGCTAGAGGCTTGAGCTGCTGCTACTCCTCCCTTGCACTCTTGCTGTTTGCCGGCCGCCATGAAAGGCTGCTTTCCACTATGTGCCGCTCTGCCTTGGAGCCAGCTGAGTATAGACTGAACCCTCCAGTCACTGTGAGCTAAATGAACCTTTCCTCCCTTCATTTTGAGTGTCGAGTATTTGTCCCAGCAACGAGAGAAGAGTAACTGAGACACCTGGGCTGCCAGGAACCTCTGAAATAGCCCTGATGCTTAACCGTTCATCCGGGACTCCTCTCACTTTCTACTGTGCCTCTAGATATCACACTATTCCTGTATCAGATGTGTATCAAGAGAAGGCCGCTGGTAGGAAGGTCACACACGGTGGCTAAACCCACAGAGGAAGAACATGCCGGGGGCCTTCCCGGGGCTCTCCTCTGCTCTGGCGTCTCACTGCTACCCTGGCCTCCTGGAGACGTCAGAGGTTCCTGGCTATGTCCTCCACTTGGCATTCAGCACTACAGTCCCGCTTCACCCAAGTCGTCCATCCTCAGTCAAGGCCCGTTTCCTGCCTTGTGCAAGTCCAGCTGTGCATGGGTGTCAGGGACTCGAATTCAAGCGCCAAGCAAGGGGGATTTTCTCTCAGCAAGGGCGTGAGGTGCTGCCTACAGTGTGGCCACAACTGTTCTCTGTAAAACGTGCTTCTCGGGGTGATGGACTGCCCTGCCTCGGGTTCAAAAAATGAAGCAAATTTTGCTTTACTAATTTAGTTCACACATGACAATAAATCCCAGAAATATGTCTTATGTATATTTTGAATTACCTTTCGCAGACAAACACAAAAACATGGTCAACATTTGCAATAAAATTATCATAGAAATGCCATCTCAAATCTTATTTTCCTTTTTCCAATGTGCATTTCACAAATAACTTGTATTAAAATTATGTTTTACAGAGTAGAAATAGAAAACAAATACCCCTGGTAATTTAAATAGGCATTTGCATAACATGACTAGAACACTTTAGAAAAATGCACAGCATCAGAAAATATGAGTTCAAAAACACTTAAATACAAGTGATTTTAATAAGTCTAATATGAAAAATGCCTTTTAGCTGTATTAATTAGTGAATTAAAATGTGTTGATCTTGGAATATTTTCCAGCTAACAGGTTTGGGGATTTGCAGAGATTTTTTTTTTTTTTTTTTTCTTTCTGGTTGTAAGAGAATGTTAGCTGTTCATTAAACAGCACCACGGGGCTAACTTGGAGGTGTTTCTCTAGATATCTGAAGAAAGACTGGGAGCTCGGGCTCAGACCAGGGGCCAGAGAAATCCAACCACACGAAGGGGCCAAGGGGCAAACATCATGGATTCAGGGGGTCCCAGGCCAGACCCAACTAGGTGCAAAACGGGGCCAAGTGTCTCCTAAGTGTCAACCCTGGGCAGGGCCTGGGCTTCCCAGGCAGACAGGAAGCAGCACATCCACAGAGCGTTCTGCCTTCCCCTGAGGATGCTGGAAGGCCTAACAGAATCGTCGCCCCCTCTTCCTTCTCTGAAAGGGGTTAGCTGGCGCGCCCACCCTTTGGGACCGGTGGCACAGTAACAACACATGCCGTAAAGCCCAGTTTTTCCGTGGGCACCCTCGAGCGTTGATTGAAATGCTGCTTCTCCTTTTTCTGGGTTGTTCCCTGACTTTTCACAGCAGGTCATCGCTTGGTGGGTTCTGGGAAACACCTGGCCTTGCGGCCACGAAGCCTGAGATGAAAGCACCGAAGTCAGAGCGCTCGCAGATGGGTTTTTCTTCCCACGGAGGAGTACGCCGCCGCTTACAGATCCGGGCTCTGGGCGGTGATTGCTCATCAAAAACGAAGAAGATGCATATTTATTTCCGCAATTTAGCTGGAATACCCTTCTGAGAACCTGCAGTAGAGGCGCCTTCCGTGCACAGCTTCTGAGTTGTTAAAATTTTCATTCGAGGTCCCCAGGAGCCGATGTATTAAAACACATCGAGGCTTCCTCGCATCATCAAAACGCCCCCGCTTGCCTCATCTGCCCCAAGAACAGGCTGGGAAAATGAGAGCCTGGGGCACTTCCGGGCAGGTGAGGGCCCAGCAAGGCGGGCGCTGGCACAGAGGGCCTCAGGTCAAGCCCCTGGGACCCTGATCCTCCTGCTCTGCACAACATGCCACCAGCCAGGCCCTCTGACTAAAAAGACATCTCTGGCTACTCTGGTGTGAGAGGTGGATCACAGACTATCAAGGTTAGGCTCAGGATTCCAACCTTGCTACCTGACAGAAGGGGACTCTGGGGACCAGATGCAAAGCAGCTTACCTGCAGTCAGAGACCAGAAATCAGCCCCCTGTCTCCAGGTCCGCTCCCTTTTATGAATGGCTGAGCCTCCTTTCAGGAGAGGAGTCTACTTTGGAAAGAAGCTTTTAGCTTTTGAACAGTTGGTCAGGCATTCTGTCAGTTGCCCCCCAATCTATGGCTGTGTGATGTTTTTCTCATGGTGACACTGGGGTGCTGACTTCTTTGGGGAACGACTCCAGCGGCAAAAGGCCTCTCTCCTCATGCCACACCAGCAGTATGACTCATCGGAGTTGGTACAGACCTTGACTACCTGGCTGAGGGGAGGTTCCTTGACAGGAATGTGACTCTCATGTCCCTCCTTCCACACTGCATCTGCTGTGGGGGAAGTCACTGTGCAACCCATTCTTTTGTCTTTATTTCCTATATTTAGGGCAGGGTCTACAGGGTCTCACTACGTAAATCAGACTCCTAGTGATTCTCCTGTTTTCATCCTCCCAAGTGCTGGGATTACAGGAGCATGTCCACACGCCCAATCTAACCCATTCTTAAAGAATGGGAGTACAATCTACTCCCTTGGAGGACAGAATATCCAGATACCTTACTTGGAATTTTCCCACACAGGAGATCTGTTTCTTCTCCCTCACTTACTTATTTCTTACCCCCTTTATTATATCAGGATGGATTCATGGATATTCATCGCATACTTAGGGCCGTAAACTAATACTACATTTTTGGTTGCTCAAACTGCCCCCTTTTGGGCCATTGGGTACTTTTTAGTGGGCTCCCAGATCCTTTTGAGGGTCCTCAATGTTCTTGTGTGTGTGCGCGTGTGTGCATGTGTGCATGTGTATGTGTGCATGTGTGTGTGTGTGTGTGTGTGTGTGTGTAGGTACAGTTTGACCTCATGCTACTTTCTGTCCCTGGAATGTCATTGTTTCTAGGCTCCCCCAGCCAACAGAGCACAGAAAGTGTTTACTAACAGTTGCAGTGTCTGTGTCACACCAACCAGGATCACACACTGATGGTCCCAACTCCAGCCCAGGACCGAGGCTCTCAGCATAAGAGTGGATGCTTAATGTAGCCCATGCCTCTGCCTGCCCTGCAGCAGAAATGCAAGCGCCCTAGATGGTGCTTGGTCTTCCAGTTCAGAGGGTAGAGACAGCATTTGCTGTGAGCAGAGGGCTCCTGCCCCAGGCTCCTGAGAGGGCAGGGCTAACACAGGTGCAGTGGGATAAGGACCAGAATTCCAACGGAGAACATTTTCACCATCCCATCACCCAACCCATACACGTGCAATGTGCTGGTGCTGACTCTTCCTGTCCTCATCTCTTAGAACTTGCTGCCACCACTGGCCTGCTGTTTTCCACAGTCGCAAAGGCCTCTGGGTCCTCTCCATCCTGAGGATGCTCTCCACAGCTCAGGATCACTTTTCATCCTCAAAACTGGAAGGGCCCTGACTGGCATGTCAGGAGTGGCTCGCATCAGGAGCTGGCAGGATTTAGGGTCCGTTTTCTTTCCTTTGGGGCTCACTCTACTGTGTGAGCTTTGGCACTTCTGAGTGTTCCTAGGATGGGAGCTGAGAGCCCTGGGTCCCTGTGGACCAGGCGTGGGACTTGGTTCCTTGCCCGTACTTTCTAAGGTGCCGCACATATCTGCCATTACCCCATGTCCTTGTCTTGGGTCTACTATAGGAGACCTTAACCAAGACTCTAGCTAGCTAGGCATGGTAGAACACTCACATAACCTCAGCTGAGAAGCTGAGGCAGGAGGAGCTTGAATTTGAGCCCAGCCTAGACAACTTAGAGATTTAATGAGATCCTGTATCAAAATAAAGATTAAAAGCAGTCAGGGTCTAAAATGTAGTTCAGCGGAAAGGTCTTGAATTCAGTCCCCGATACTGAAAACTAAAAAGATCCCAACACACAAAATAGTACCTTGTTTTTTACTCTCCGGGAAGCCCAGGCTGCCTAGGCTGACAGTCAGTGCCATGCACAGAAGGTAGCAGGATGCTCTCATCAACTGTCAGTGACCACAGGCAGCACAAAGTGGCTGCCAGGCCTGAGTCTCTAGACCCAGGCTCCAGATGGGCCCCATGGGCACGGGAAGGTAGAGGGGCCCTTGCTGAGGTCTGGAGGTAGTTTAAGTCACTGGCGTTTCTGCATGCTCTACTGGAGAGATGCTAAGAGTGCCCTGGAGCCCGAGGCCCACCTGGACCAGGCCCTGACAGGAAGGAGAGGCCCAGTTCAGGGACCATCGCAAAGCCGTCCTTGCTCACTGCAGGAAGGTGAGCCCTGCATCCGTCAGCTATGAGTAGATCATCCGAGGTGAAGTGCCGAAGGGGATTCTGATGTCTGAGTTGCATCTGCCCAGAGTCTCTGTGACATCTCCAGGAAGGCACCATCCGTCAGAGGGACGCGCCTGTGTCCCATGAAGGGCGACAGTCGACTGATAGATCTAGGTGTGCCCATATGGCTCGGCGCGCTGGCTGCGCCTCCTTCCCTCCCCAGGAAGATGAACTGTGTTTGTCAGCAAGTTCCCTGGAGCCTGCAGACAAGCAGCCTCTGACTCATCCACACCTCTGTGACCGTGCCTGTGGGCGCCACCAGCTGCCAGCCCTCTGCCCTTTGCTGCCTGGGCGGGCTGGCCTCACCCAGGGCCCCCTATGCTGGCCTCTGTCTAGGAAGTCCATACACATGTGTGCACACACACACACACACACACACACACACACATCCATTCCAGTCCACTCTAATAATCCCCTTCTGTTTTCATTGGTCTTTTTCCTGCACAGATAATTGGCCTTTCTGCCCAGTTCTAGTGCCCCCACTCCAACCTCTGTGCCCCTCCCCACAGATCTGGCTCCGGCATCTGTCCCTTTATCTTCAGGGTCCTCCTGGAGGCTGCTCTGAGCTTGTGTGAAATCCCACGTTGACTTTAGGAGGCTCCAGAGGAGTCCTGATTGCCAGTCTGTCCTCATGAACTGGATTAGAGGGCCCTTAACAGATAATACCTGGAGTCTTCTCTGCTTGTCCGACATTGAGCAATTAGGAGTGAGGTCTTAAGAGATAAGTGAAACCTTGATTCCTCAGCCAGGAGCTCAGAGGGTGGTTCCATGAGGCTTTGGGGACAATACCCAAGCAGAAGGGAGCTACGGCCTCAGCCTCGAGCCACGAGGCTCTCGGAGAAATCTTTTCATATCAGGATAAGACCTGGGTAGCTCTTAATCCCTTCATTCTACCAGTTGGCCAGGAGCTAGAATTGGATTCAGAACTTGAGGGAGGGAGAGGGGGTAAAACCAACAGAGGAATTTAAAACTCTTCAAAGCTGGGCCTTGACCCTTCCTTTTTCCCAGACCCAGTGAGGGAGCCAGCCAGCAAGTAGGGTGGGTTGGGGTGGGGAAACCGTTCTTTGCTTTGAGGAGTCCAGGCAGGGGGTCGAGTGGAAGGAGTCAGGCCTTGAAGGACCTTGATGATCGCTAATCCTAGGATCAGAGCTAAGTGGGGGACATAGGACAGTCTTTAACAAGAGTACCCCTTCTACATGGGCGAGATGCAGCAGGGCTTCACCCTAACTCCCCCCCACCCCCGGAGGATAGGACCAGTCCTAAGCACTTTTGTAACAGGCAACCGACTCTTCTTTCACTGTGTGAAGGGTTTCTAGAGGCATCTCTGGAGTACCACTAGCCAGGCAGGGGGAAGAGAGGCCACATCTAGGAGATTCCCTTGCATCTGCCCCTCAGACCGCAACCCCTCTCCAGCACACCCCTTGGGGCAGCCCCCACCACTACCTGGATGCCTGGGCCTGGAGATCAAAGGGCTCCTTGCAAAACAAGCCAGAGGTCCCCACTGAGAGGCCATGACCCCAAAGAGAAGCCCCCCAGCGAGCATGCCAGGGTCAGGCCAGAAGCCAAAAGCCAAGCCTCCTGACATTCATTCACCTTTTTGCTCAGCAGGCCCCAGCTGGACTCTGCTGAAGTCAGGAGAGGGCCAAGCTTTGGTCCCCATCTGTAAGGAGCCCACAGAAGAGCAGGGAAACAGAGGCAGAAGAGCCAGTTATGAAGCAGGATGAGTGTGCGAGGACCTGTACTGTGCTCCCAGGGCAACAGGGGCCACTGGGCTGCTCCAGAAGGGGTGGCCTTGAGCTCATGGTGGCTGAGAGCAAAGTCGTCTCATCCCTGGACCCTAGCCTCTCCCTCATCCTGCAGGGGCTCTATGGTCAGGCTGGTGAGTGCAAGACCTCAAAAGGACAGAGAATAAGATTCTGTCCTTGTCCGCCCCTCAGGTTATGCTTCTGCCCCAAACACGTTAAGGCAGAGGCTCAAAGGGGGAAAGAACTGAACTGGGAAGGGACTGAACTATAGGCTGGGGGTTTGCAGCCCGGCAGAGCTCACCTGCCCCATAGAAGGGTTCGGCACAACAAGGAAATGAAGGGACAGCCACAGAGGACAGCAGGACACACGATGACCCAGGGTGATGGGTAGGAAAATGATATCCAGAGGGCAGGCATTGGTGGCAAAGGGGAGGGGGTCAGGGGATGTTGCTCTCAACTGTGCCTTGTGACCTCGTGCCTGGCCCCTGAGAGGTACTAGGTAAGTAGATTTATTTTTAAAGCAACACAATTATTTTGCAGTTGGAGTCTTCTAGTTGCCTGTAATCGCAGTGCTGAGGAGGCTGAGACAGGAGGATCACTAGAGTCCAAGCTGCATAGCGAGACCCTTTACCAAATAAATAAATACAATAATTTTTTTAAAAAAAGGTAGGGGATAAAAAGGCTCAGATTCCTAAAAGTTATCCAAAGTAAATCTAGAATAGCTTCAGGTACAGCTTGGTCTGGGCTCTCGCTTCCGTCCTCAGGCCTCTGTTGCAGCTTCACCCGTGGCTCAAGACCTCCCAGCGCAGTGGCCAGCCAGATCTGCCCCGTCGCTTTCAGGAAGGTTCAGAAATTCAGAAAGTTCCAGTCAGATTTCTTTGCCTCTTGGCATCCATGTGGGGATGGCTGAGAATCCCTGAACCAAACGCTGCAGCCAAGGAGACAAAATTCCCTCATAACAGAAGCCTGAACCAGACACCCCTCAGCCCAGGAGTAGGTGGGCCACTCCAAAGGACAGGGACTGTGAGAACTTAGCAAGTTGTCCTCAGAAAAGAAGCTAGGGACCCTCGCCAAGGAAAGCTAAAAAGAAGCAGGCCAAATCTCTCCAGCACCTTTCAGAGGCACAGGGAGTGGCAGATTGGGGGGGTCCCCCCGATGGACACAGAAAGGGAAGCCCCTACCCTCAGGAAGGACAGGTCAGCCCAAACTCCCCACGGGTCTGTGGCTCAGTGCCCAGACGTCCAATTCCCAACCACAACCCCACCTCAGACAGGCTCCACCCCCAGCCCCAAGCACCCTGGCCCCAGTCCCCGGGGGCCTATAAGAACAGCAGCTGTCCCTTGTGCTGGATATTGATTTAATTTCTGTTTACTTCCCTTGTAAGCTTAATTTGCTGTGTTAATAGCATCTTAATCCACTAGCCCATTGCAAGGGGCTGATAATATGGTATTTTTGTGCAGCGGCGGTGACATTTCGCTGCATCCTGGTCCTCCAATGAGTGGGGCCAGGTGTCATTCCTCAGATTGCTTTCCCGTCTGCCTTCATGTGTCTGTCACCGCTAGTCCCCTCGGGGTGGGAGACAACACTCCTTCCTGCACTCCAGGCTGTATTAAGGCCATCAGAGCAGAGTGCTCCTGGCTCAGACCCATCCTGGGACTTACAGGGGAAGAGGGCGGCTCCATGAGGATGGCGGACAGTGGCAATAGGGCCCTGGGGCCTGCCTCCTTCAGGCATGGCGTCCTGCTGGGGTCAGCCTTTAAGATCAGAGAAGCAAGCTGGACTACTTAAGAGACTCCAGAAAAACTTGGCCAAATCTGATTCCTGTACCTGGGAACCAAAGCCCCTGACCTGTAGATCTGCGTCCTTGTGCCAAAGCTCCATCCACCCCAGGGGAGTGACAGAGTGTGCCATTGACCAAGTCACCCACCCGACACCATAGTGGGTCACAGTGAGGGGTGCCAGCCGCAGACAGGGACCCTTGATGGGATAGAGCAGAATGTGTGCTACCAGCCCGCAGCCCCTGAAGTAGGGCGACAGGGGCTGCCTCGCACTGGGGCCACATTCTGCACTCTGAAAGTGGCAGGAGTCGCGGCCACCAAATCTGAGATTGGCCCTTGGTCCAAAGATGGGCCAAGGACTCCAGAGAGAGGGTGTTCATTCCTGGAGGGTGAGGGCCATGGCCAGGACAGGGCCCCTAGGGGGAGGGGATGTGGTGCCCAAGAAGCATGGCAGGAGATGAGCGAGGTGGAGAACAGGGGAAAGGATGGAGGAAGGCAAAGAAGAGGGAGGAAGGGGAGGAGAAAGGGGGAGCTGAGGTGAAGGGGCAGGGAAGGGGGGAGCAGGAGGAGGATGGGAGGGGGCAGGAGGAGAAAGAGGGGGAGAAGGGAAGGTGGGAGAAAGGGAGGGGAGGCAAGGAGGACAGGAGGGGAGGGGAAGACACCCCTGCAACTCTCCGTGGACTCCAGGCACCATCCCAAAAGCTCTGCCTGAGTTGTTCTATTTAATTCTCGTAACAGCTCTGTTGTTTTTCTCTTTTTACGGAAAAGACAACCGAGGCTTAAAGCAGTGAGTAGATTGCCCAGGGCCACACAGCTAGAAAACAAGACAGCCAACATTGGAGTCCGCAGATCTGATCCTAGATCTTGTCTTTTAAAGCTAAAACACAGTAAGAAAAGCTTTCAGGGGAAAAGAGGCAGCAGAGACCACAGGGCAGGGACAGCACAGGACAACAGAAGCTACATGAGTACAGAGAGAGATGGGGCAGCCGGAAAGAGGGAGGCAGAGATGGGCTGCCACCACTGAAGACTAGACCATGAGTCCCCTGAGCCAGAGCTGGCTCCTCAACTCTGCCCACTGCTGCCATTGCCTGGCTAGGCCACCCTGTCCTGCAGAGATGGTGGGAACCAGCATGCTTTATTTTCCACGCCGGCAGCACCAAGGCCACCACCCAGAGCCCTCCTCCAGCTAGTTCTGTCTGTCCCTGGCCCCCAAGCACAGCACAATAACCTTCTCTCTCTACCCACCAAAGCTCTCTGTGGCCTCTGGTCAGCTCTCAGGGACCACTGGGGATCCTTGTAAAGAAAAGATCAGAGAGAGGTCTCCATGTCCCTGTGTGGTTGTGCTTTCCTAGGCTGCATGCACACACCCTCACACACGTGTGCAAAGACTAGACACACACACTCCCCGCTGCTCTCCAGGGAGTCGGAGCCTTGCAGCCTGCGCATCCCAAGGGGAGTGTGTTACTGTTCACTGAGAGCCACACAGCCTGTAATGGCCCTGGGCATTTCCCGGGATTAATGGCCAGCAGGGTTAATAGCCCTCCACGACACCCTGGGCCATTAGGCATCAGGAAGCCCACACCTCAGTGGCTGCCACTTAAGTGGAAGACATTAGATGACAATGGTGTCAGACAGGAGGGGCTTCCTGGGACAGCACACAGTCGGGAAATATCTGGAGTCAAGTCCTGGGACCAGAGTTGTGGCGACAGGTGAGGACACTGAGTCCCAAGCCCCCTCCCTCCCTCTCTGCATGTTCTGGAGGCTTCTGATGCTCCTGAGGCCACTTTGGAGCACTGGAGTGTGTGTGTTATGTGTGTGTGTGTGTGTGTGTGTGTGTGTATGTAAGACAGGCTGCATGTATGTGAACGCACCCATGCGTGTGCAAGTCTATGTCTCTGCGCATCTGTGTGTGTCTGTCTGTGTCCCTGCATTGGTTGTACCGCTGTCTCTGTGTGTGTACTGGTAAGTGTCCATGTCTCTGCTTCTGCATCTGCAGACCTCTGTGTGCCCCTGTGGCTCTGAGCCTCTGTGTGTGTGTGTGTGTGTGTGTGTGTGTGTGCACCTGCACACATCTCTGCACGTAGTTTTTCATGGCTGTGCATCTCTGTGTCCACACACACATCTGTGTCAGTCACTTTCCCATCACTGGGCCAGCATGCCTGACACCTGAGACTTCCAGCAGAAGAGACTGATGTTGGCTCACGATTTCAGTGGATTCAGTCTGTGGTTGACTGGCTCTGAGACAGGAACAGCAGGGCAGAAGAAAACTGCTCCACGCACAGCATCCAGGAAGCAGAGAGAGTGGCCCCAGGGACAGGAACACACCCCTCCCAGGTGCACCCTCAGGGATCTGCCCTCCCCAGCAGGCTCTGAATCCCAGTGAAAGAAGCTTGGAGGATACTTCAGAATTAAGCCATTGTGGCAGCATCGCTACATGTTTATATCCGTGTATGCATGTGTGTGTTCATGTCAGTCTGTGCATGAGTGTGTGTGTGGACATGTGTATTGCACACATGGATGTGTGTGCATGTGTTCATATGTATGCATATGTGTAGGGAATACGGCCTCCCATGCTGAGCTCCACAATACCAGTGCCTCCCTGCTCTGCCTGATGAAGGAAAGTCCCCTCTGCTGTCCTGCACCCATCCACGCCCGCCTGGATGGGACTCCCTTTCCTTTCTCCAGGACATTTCACACTTCATTTATTCATATGCCTTTATTCCACAAATGGGAATTCTGCAGGACTCCCATGAGGTCCCCGGCCTCAGCATCCACCGAGACAGAGCAGGTCCTGCCCTCTAGGATACTGACCATTTAGACCAGAGCTGTCAAAGATGGACCATGAACATCAGAAAACAAGGCCTGAGGTCTCCCAAAATTGTCCTTGTGATGACGGATCCTGCTGGTCACACGAGTCTCTGCGAAGTCTTCTGTCACAGAGCCAGGCTCTGTTCTCAATTACTCTGTGCTTCAACTCAAAGGAAAAGACGTATTAGTCCTGCAGGTACTCAATCGATGCTAATTTTGGATGCTTATAGAGGTCACCTGATGGAATTGATAAAATAAAAGGCAAGGAAAATAAATGGAACAATAATCATTATTCGGGGGGGAGTGATCCCCAAATTGCAGGTGCTGATGTCATTGGGAGCAGCCTTTTAAGGAGTACATAAAAAACCAATGCTGTAAGTGGCTGTTTTATTGAGAACATGGATGGCAAATGTTGCTCATGGCTTTGGATACATTTCTCGACAGCAGCTTCCATGGAGCAGCGCTGCCTGCCACAGACCACAGAGGCCTGGGGAAACAGCGCCCCCAGTAGCACAGGCAGCTGGGTTTATGTAGAGGCAAAGGTTGACATCAGCTGAAGACTGAGGGGTGACAGGATTGCTGGTGAGTGTACTATCTTGCATAATAAGTCATTTCAAGTATGTATTGCAATGTAATTAATAACTGTTCTAAAGTGGCCGCATCCTTCACGGTGTACATATATATGCAAGCAGGATCCCCCAACATTGCTTCACTGGGAAAATGGGGGCTCTTGTTGATCTCAGACATAAAGGCACACACACTAATTACCCAATAAACTAATGAAGAGAGTGGTGTGTACTGCAAGGAGGAGTAACCAAAGCCAGGAGACCCAGGCAGGCATCCCTGAAGATGCATGGCCCGGGCTGGTGGTGAGGTAAGGAACAGGACTGACTGGGCTGCCTGGGGAGGCAGGTGAGGGCCCTCCATGCAAAGAGAAGGGCGCATGCAAAGGCCCTGGGGAAGGGAGGGGAGGGCAGCCTGGGGGCCAGGCCTGGGAGGGCTTCCTGGGAATTCTGGCCCCTCTTGGAGCAGGCGGGAACACTGAATAGTTAGACACAGACAGGTGGTGGGATCCGTTCTCTCTGATTTGTTTTTAGTGTTTTCATTTCATTTCTTTTCTTTTGTGATAGGTTCTCATTAAGGCACTAAATTGCCCAGGTTGGGCTGGAACTTACTACAGTCATCCTGCCTCAGTCTCCTGGACAGCAGGGATTATAAGTGTGTGCTACCATGCTCGGCTCTGTTCTCTGTTAAGAGACCCTCTTTTTTTTCTTGGTGCTGGGGATCTAACTTAGGGTCTTTGCACTGAACTATAATCCTGACGTTTTATTTTCCCTGTGGGATCTGGTTTGAGACAGGATCTCTCTAAATTACTAAATTGCCTAGGCTGGACTCAAACTGGCCATGATCTCCTGTGTCAGCCCCCCAGAGCCCTAGGATTACAGACGTGTGCCAGCATGCTCAGATGAGGAGACCTCCTCACATACCCCACACACAGTGTGATCATTGTCCCCTTGTGACCTGGGGACCCAGCAACATTCATTCCCTCTTGTCATTTCTGTCACTGCCCCAGTTATATTTTCCTGAAAACTGGGCTCAGTTGCACATGGCCAGAGAGAGACCTCCTTTCTTCCTACAACAGGACCAAGCATGCTTCGGGTGCTCGGAAAAGACTGTCTCCATGTTGGAGTTTGGAGCCAAGATGGACACTGCCAGCCTGGGCTGAATGCTCGTGTGTTCATGGCCTCCTGATGGATAAAGGACCAGAAACAGAAGACAACGGCGGCACACAGGGAGCCAGCCCCATAGTGCTCCTCCGCAGCCCCGTGAAGCTGACCACAGTAGCGCAGCATCTGCTCCCATCAGGGATGCGTGGGGTGGCTAGACAGGCTGGATGGGGCAGCTCTCCACACACGGGGCCCACAGGCAGATGCGCCCCTCTGCGTGCATGGCAGACACCCCAGCCCCAAGCTTTCATTGCAGTGTCACACAGCTCACGTGGTTGGACTCTAACACTGCATAAGGAAAACTTAGCACCCAGTGGAATCTCCTTTGGAAATCCCTCAGGAAGGTGTCACCTCTGCGGCTGGCCCGCCACTCCTCCTGCATTCAGCTCGAGCCAGCATTTGGGACAGATCACCGGGGAGCACATTGCATGAAAAATACGTCCTTCCCATATTTATCTAAACACGGACATGTCACTGTGCTCCATAAGATGCCCCCACTGGGAGGGATGTGGGAAGCGGTCCTCCCTGGCACCATGAGATTCTCAGTCACACCCCACTTCCAAGGGAACCACAGCACAATCTGAACCTGGGTCACTCTGTCCCTCAGCTACAAATTCTAAAGTACACAGGATTCCACGAAGCCCTCGGCTCCGCTCTGGCATTGATGGGCTTTGCATGAATTAGGACTGAGACTTAGGCCTGAGGGTGTGCAGGGAGGGACCCCAGCCTCAGGGTCAGGATTCAAAGTCAGGGGTCCATACCAGGCACCAGGCAGGTGGGCTGGGCACAGAGAGTGCAGACCCTCTGGCCACCCTGTGCGCCGGGCATCTCGTGCCATTAGCGCGGGATGCGCTGGAGGGGAAGGAAAGGAAATTCCCCTCGCCGCCTTCCGGCCGGGCTCCAGGCAAACCCCTCCAAGAACTTCCCCTCTGGAGAGCCAGCCTCCCAGCCCCGCGAGTTTCTGGGCTCTGGCTGTCTGTTCTCAAACCGGAAATATTACCTTGCCTTTTATTTACATTTTCTGGTGATGAAACCAGCCTTAAAAATGTCCCCCGCCCTAGCAGAAGGGGGATGCGGTACAACTTGGGCACGGCTGGGGAGGACGGAGGGCCCCACGTCACCTCATCTCTCCTTTCTGCTTAAATATTATGCCACATCCTGATTAATACCAGACCAATAAAATCATCTCCGCAATCTGGTTAGAGGCTTTTGTCTTCCCAGATGGCCTGCAATGTTAATGTGTGACAATTTCAACAATGAACTAGGACTGTTTTATGGAACCAACATTTGTTCCACTGCTTTTTTTTTTAGACTCAGAATTTTGACACAGATGGTACAAATTACTCAAAAAACAGAAATGTTCATTTAGAAGGCTTAAATATGTGGTTTTACTCAGGCCATCAGAATATTTTACATTTGCAATTCAGTAAATTTACTAACAACCCTGCTATAATTAAGGTCTGTTAAAAAAAAAATCCCCTTTCTCCAGCTTTTTATATCTATAGAGTTTCATTAAAGCCAGAAAAATATATTATTATTTATTCTGGTTGTGCAATGTTCTTACTTCCTAGTGACATATATTGTTCGCCTCTGCTTTCTGTTTCGTTGTCAGCTTCAAATTGCTCATTGAGCATGGAGGAGGAAAGGAGTCGGTGGATCGGGCTGCTCCAGGTTCTCGTTTCTTACCCCTCCAGCAGGTTTGATCTCCAAGCCTCGGATGACAATTGCTACAGCCATGACATCTGCCAGGACCTTCTCCTGCAAAGGAGGGCGATCATGTCTCCTTGTGCCTCCTGTTTTCCCCCGTCTGCAAGGGCAGATCCAAAAGCTCCATGCATGGGTGAAATCCATGCTTCGCTTTCAAACCTGAGTCTGTCTTGCGATGTCACAAGGTAGCACCAGTATCATTACTATCACCTGGCATTTGTGTGCTTGTTCTGTAACCAGCACTGTACAAAACTCTGCCTGGGAAAACCTCCCTGCTTAATTACCCCAGCAGTCCTAAGAGGGCCAAGATGGAGTGGATCTCGGTCTTACTGATGAAAAAGTTGAGGCTCAGGGTAAATGATGGTCCAGGTCTCAAGGTAGCCTAAAGCGACAATGATGAATAAGAACTATGCAAATAAAAACTGGTATTTTGTAAGTGCTAACTCCATGCTAGGACCTGCACAGCTTTTCTGTGTATTAGCTCATTTAATCCTTCCTCGAAAAATATGGAGCCTGAGGCTTAGTAAAGATAAAAGCTAAAGTTATGAAGCCTGATCAAGGTGGAGGCAGCCATCTGGACTGAGAGTCTGGAGCGTTGGCCAACAACAGTGCAGGGCAAGGTGGGAAAATTGTGGAGAACTGGGGGACTCAAAGAAAACCCAGACTGCCTGCTGCTCTGGCTCCAGGGGGACCCCGCAACCCCACTGAAGGCAAAGTTGGTGACCCCTGAGGGTCATCACCCCTTCAAGGTCACCTAGGAAGGGAAGGAGCCTACTGTGTACTGGGATCTCAGCAGGCAGAAAGGTGCTCAGGCCCTCTGCATTGCTCCAGTGACTAACTGCCATACACCGGGGCTCCTGGGGGAACCAGGCCCCTGACATCTAGAGGGCAGGCTCTTGAGCTCCCATCCCTCTTCCCTCCCACCGCAGAATCCGGAAGTGTCAAGCACACAGCAAATACTGAACACCAAGGAGAATCTATTGCACTATGGAAGTCCCAAGTATGGCTTTTCTGAGATGCTTAGTGCCCCCACAGCAGTCAAAAGAAGAGCTCTCAGAAGCTGGGTGCCACAGTGCATGACTAGAATCCTAGTACTCTGAGAGGCTGGGGCAGGAGAATTGCAAGTTCAAATCCAGGCATGGGCAATTTAAGAGACTCAGCAAGACTCTGTCTCAAGACTACAAATTCAGAAAGCACTGGGGGATACAGTTTAATGTGAAAGCCCTGGGTTCAATCCCCAATACTTAAGGGAGAAAAAAAAGAAGCAGCAGCTCTTAGAAGAGGGATCAAGCTTTCTAGCACCCAGGTGTAGGGATAAATGACAGAACATGAACGCTGACCATTTCTTACGTCAGCTTTGGAACAGGGTGATGTTCACATGTTGGTCTTTTTTTTTTTAATTTTTTTTAAATATTTATTTATTTATTGTATGTGTGTGTGTGTGTGTGTGTGTGTGTGTGTGTGTGTGACCAGCTCAGCCCACCAGGGGGCGGGGCTGCTGGCATGTGGTGCTGGGGGATTGAACCGCGGTCCCTTGTGCTTTGCTAAGCTTGTTCTAAGTAGGTGCTTTAGACCACTGAGCCATCTCTCCAGCCCTGTTCACATGTTGGTCTTGCCAGCAGCGCTATAATTATTCTTTGGGAAGCCAGCAAGCTTACCAGGCTGATCACACCTGTGATTCCTGCTCTGGGATGTTACTGTCTTGATCCTTGTTTGGGGAACTCCTGAACCCTCTCCAGTCCATCCTGCCGGAACCTCCAGCTGAGCAACCTCGGTTGCACTTATTCCATTGATGGTGACCCAGGGGAAACTGCACCTACCACACAGGAAGAAGCTCAGCGGGACAGGGAGTCCTGCCATTTCTTCCTGCCCGCAACTCCAGCAATCGTCTGCTTAGACGTGATTTCCGATATTCTTTTTCCAATAATAACGATGCTCACAACGACAGCATCAGCTCTCTTCTTGTGGTTTCCCTGACCAGAAGTGTTACTGTTTGCTCTCTTCACCAGGTACTATCTATGTCTATTTCTGTCCCGGTTCCTGCTGACCAATTACGTAAACAAAAAAAATTTATTTCAACTTTTAGGGTAAAAAAAAAAACAAAAAAACGCATGCACCATTGTTGTCCTTTGCTAATCCTTGCTATAAGTACCGTGCATTTCTGTGTGAGGCTTCAATTCATTAGCATGTTCTATTAGCACTACCAACAGAAAGTGCATTCGGAGTTTTTAAATGTTGCTTCCATTAAAATCAATCACTCCTCGCAATTAAGCCAATAGTCTCACCATTTTGGCTGTTATGAGCTAAAGCATCCTAAATATATTGACAGCTGTCTTCGATAGGATGTCACAAATGGAGGGAAGCAGGCCTGAAACTAAATGTCACCAAAGGGAGCAGGCAAGCGCCTCTTGCCGAAACGCACCTCATTTTCCTACTCCGGCAGGCATGGGTACCATTTTTTTTTTTTTTTTTTTTTTTGCAGTGGCAACATACAGTAATCAATGTTTTGCATAGTACAATCAATAACACACTTAAATGTTTAAGTTTTGCATTCTTTTGCAATAAATATTGATATATTACAAACTCGGTAAAAACTGTTCGTTGGACTTTTTGTTTGCACTGTGTACTGTATCATTCAGCAAATAAGTGAGCTAAATATTGTTTGTTACAAAACAGATGTCAAATAAAATTATGCCATATGTGCTATTAAACACTTTTCTTATTTTTTTTTCCCCAGCAAAACCCAAGACTTAGTTTCAGAAGTGAATGTATTTGGCTTTTCAAGGATTTGAGGCATGAAAGCAACATCTTTGAAATATTTTTAAACCTGCTGGCTTTGTGTAATCCAGTCTTGTGAGCTAATTCTTCATGTTATCATAGATTTAAAATTTAAAATATAGATAGAGATGTAGATATAGAGACACAAACATCTAGGGGTTCAGATGAATCCAGTATTGTAAAAGAAAGGGAAAAAAAAACCTGTGTGAAAAGTATTAAATATAAATCAATATAAATATTGACAAAGAGACAGGAAATTAGGAGAGTTTCTTTTTAAGTGATTAGAGGCTTTGAGAAGGAGGGAGAGAAAACCAAGAAGATTAAAAAAATGGCAATGAAGAATGAGAGTTAGGCCTGGTTAGAGATTGTGGGGATGGATCGGGTAGTGGGGAGGTGGGGGAGAAGGTGGCGTGAGGTCCAGGCCACCCCGAGGGACGCTCACGAAGGCTGGAGCGAGGCACTGGAAGAAGGAGCTGTCAGGCACTTGCAAGGTCCAACAGAGCCTTGCAAGGCCAGGGAAGGAGATGCAGGTGGGCACAGGGACACTGCCCCCGCGCTATCCTGGCCAGCACATGCCACTCACCTGCAACAAGCCCTGGGTGGGCCCCGCAGGGGTCCCCTCCGCCCCAGCCTTGTCAGAGCGTTTGCACTAGCTGGATGGATCGCTCAGCCCGGGGAAGTGTGAAATGCGAAACAGAACGAGCAGAATGCAAGAAACATGTTGCTAAGAAGCCACCGAGTGAAACAAAATCTGGAGCCCCAGCATACTGGCATTGGCACCCGCGGCCCGGAGTCTTCCACCCACAGATGGAGATACGAGGAGGCAGGAAAGCAGCCAGGCTGAGGTGGACCCAGAGCAGGGCCAGAGCGCCTCATGTACCTCTTCAGAAGATGC
Organism: Octodon degus; assembly: GCF_000260255.1. Taxonomy (NCBI): domain Eukaryota; kingdom Metazoa; phylum Chordata; class Mammalia; order Rodentia; family Octodontidae; genus Octodon; species Octodon degus. Next base: position 2,904,161 of record NW_004524659.1, on the reverse strand, counting down.
CCTGGCCCTGGAGGCTGAGACCCCCAGCACCCCGGGCGTACGGGGTTCCCCTTCTGCCTGAGATGTCCTGTGAGAACTAAAAGCACTTGGATGCCCTGCTTTATCAGAAGTCACCAGGGCCACAGGGACAGCAGCTTCTGCTTCCCTTCCGGGTTGGAATGTCCTCCGCATGCACCATGGGGCCCCTGCCTGGTCCACCCCTCTCAGTGTCCGCAGCAGGTCTCTGACAGCACCTACCTAGGCAGCCTGAGTACTCAGAGTGCACGTCTCCGAGTTCTAATCACAATGTGACACCTCTGAGAGGTGAACACACATGGCCCTCTGTCATTTCCCCAGGTGGACCTAAACAACTGCATTTCATTTTCCTCTTTAGAAGGTCTCCAGGATCACATGCCAGTGGCCCATACTGACTGTCAACTCAGCACTACCTCCTGTACAGATCGGTGCTCCTTTCTGTGTCCCTCACTGACGTGGTGACCCCAGTACACTACCTGGCCTCAGGCTCTGCATTCCAGCAGAAACCGAGCAAGCGGGAGCTGCTCACTCCCCACCGGCACCCCCTCCCGACACCGGGCCCCTTCTGCTCCTCTATATCCCTGACACAGTGTTGACACCTGGCAAGGGTCCAGGCCCCCGGCAATTCCTTTTGGCAGCTGACTGCTTAGCAGATTTTTCTCTGGGTCTGATCAATCTGTTTTAACCAAGAGGTTTGCTTACTTAACTAGTGGCTGCTGACCTATTCAGGCATTCTCAGGCCTTCACGAGGGATGTCCTTCAATGACTAACAAGTGACCTGGAATAGAAACCCAGACAACAATAATTCCTTAGTCCATGAATTCCATGGGTGCCAGACATGTCCACACCAAAGGGCACTGGGTGCCTGGGTCCCAGCACAGACCCCAGAAGCTGGACTCTGGACACGGTAAAACAACCTGTCCAGGTTCAGACCATCTGCTTCTTTCACCATAATGCCAGTTATCCTGCGTGACATTTTTGGACCAACAGTGCACCTGTAGTACGCCCAGCCTAAGTCTGGAAGGCAAGAAAGTCTAACTCTTGGTCACAATGGACCCAAGGTAAGTGACAAAGGCAAGTGACAAAGTGCTGCCCCCGCCAAGCCTTACGCTAGAGCTGGAGTTATAAGGGGGGACAAGTCACAGAGGCCTGCCCTCCCCAGGACAGCAGCAGGGCTAACATATCTCCAACAATGAAAAGGCTGTGGGCAGGAAATGGAAGGCAGGACAACCCTGACCAAAGGGAGGTTCCTGGGGCCCATGAGGAGCCAGGGCTGGGAGGCCCAGTCCCAGCCAGACCCTCCACAGGGTGCCACAGGAAACAGAAACCAACCCCTCAGCCTACACTCTCATGCTGCTGTGGGTGTACTCACCAGTCACCTCAGGATCCCGCAGTTCTGTTCACCTGTGGGTTAAAGGTCCATGAGGGAGGATGATATCTGAGTCTCCAGGTATCTCCCAGAGTGAGCAGAACCCATCTGTGTCACAGAGAGCTCAGTGAACAGGGAGCGGACGGAGGGAACCACAGAAATATCCTGGGGTCCGGAGGAGAGGTCCCTCCATGTGGGTGAAGAAGTTGGCCAGGCAGGAGGTGGAAGACCTGGAAGAAAGGCCACAGAGAGAACAGGAGGAACAGGGGCCCTGCCCCTCTTGCACAGGCCCCACCCAGCTCCTCCTTGGACTCCTGGGAATTTTTATCCTGGGAATTGCTCTTCCTGGGCTGGGACTATCCTCTTCCTCCTGATTTAGCTACATGAAAACCCAAGTTCAGCCACTTGACTTCATCCTCAGGGAAATGGGATCAAGTCTGTTGAGCTGGGGTGGTTGCTGTCCAGGCTGAGCTGGAATTTATAGTTTTCCTGCCTCAGCCTCACAGAGCACTGAGATTACAGGAGTGTGCCATTGGGCACAGCTGGAAACATTTTCAAAGTACTGAAGAGTCCAGAAGCAGAAAGTCCAGCTTTGAGCTGTGGCCTCTGCCCTGGAGGAGATGGGGGAGGGGACGGGATCCAGAGGTCCAAGGAAGTAGAGTCAGAAGGGCCTGGAAGGGTGAGGGGTGAAGGGAAGGGAGGGTAGTGGACAGGGCGACTCCAGTGTTCAGAGGTAGAGCCCGGAGGAATGGTGGTGCCCTTCCCTCCGAGAAGAAAGGGGTGCAGGAGGCAAGGTTCTGCCACGGGTGAGTTCAATCCCCAATACTGGGCTCAGAGACAGGAGGAGCGATGAAGGTGGGAAACGGGTCTCCTTGTTCTTCTGTTTGAGCTTCTCCTTGTGGCAGTAGATGAGTCAAACAAAAGGAAAAGAGAACTGGAAGCCAGGGCCACTGCTGTGGTAGCCTGGAAGAAAGGGACAAGCAAGGAAAGAGACACTGGGGGCTCTGGAGGTACTGGGTCACCAGCTGGGCAGGAATCCCAAGGGAGGCAGGAGACCACTCAGGCTGGAGGTGGACATGTGAGAGTGGAACAAAGTCACCTGGTGGTGACCCTGAGCTGTGTCACTTGACAGTTTCCCACTCAGTCTCCCCACCTGTAAAATGTCCTGGGATTCTAAGCCGTAGTGACCATAACCTGGTAGGGTCAGTGTACGGCCAGGGCATTGAGTTCTAGCCGATACATTTGGCTTACGAAGTCCACTCAGATAACAGAAATGAGAGCTGGGGTTGGGGACCAGAGCTGTCACGTGACACCGCTGAGCCACCCATGGACATTCTCAGCCATGGTGCCCTGGAGACTGCAGAGAGTGGTGTGGACCACAGCAACCTGGACATTGTGCACGCCACTGAGACGGGGCAGCCACAGGGCAGGACAAGATCAGGACCAGGGGACAGAGGGTCCCTCGTGAGTACATTGACTGGGTCATTAAAAAGAAAAGAAAAAAAGCTTGGAAATTTCAACTTTAAAAACAAAACTATAGGGCCGGCCAAATAGCTCAGCAGATTAAAATGCCTGCAAGCCGGTGAAGGAGCCAGGGGTTTGATTCCATGGCCTGCTGGGTAGGCCCCGCCCCCGGGGCCCGCAGAGAGGGCTACTGAGACTGAGTGTGGTGTCCCGAGCCTGTAATCCCAGCACTTGGGAGGCCGTAAACAGGAGAATCACTATGAGTCCGATCTAGTAGTGAGACCCTGAACACCCTGGAGACCCTTCCCTAAAATACCAAAAA
>NW_004524659.1:2825739-2900891 GCF_000260255.1 Octodon degus | reverse complement strand
AAAAAAAAAAAAAAAAAAAAAAAAAAAAGCTATGACAACAAGACAACAAAGCCGTAAGAACAACTGCCAACAGACCAAACAGAAAACCTGGATGGGCAGCTTGAGTGTGCAAGCTGTGAGTCTGTAACCTGGGCTCCCGATCCAGGCTTCAGAGGAACCCCTGCTCGCCAGCTGGACCCGCAGACTCAGAGCCTCGGAAGCTGGAGCCCAGCGGATTCACCGTCTGTGAGGATGGGAAGAATCGGGAACCTGGAGGGGGGCTTCTCTGGGAGCTAACAAAGAAGGATTTCTGAGGCCAGATCTCAAAATGTTAATCAGATTCACAGACATAAAACGTGACAATTTAATGGTGTTTGGTGGAAAGTGAAAATTCCTTAAAGTTCTAACTATCCCTACATTGAATTCTAATACTTTTTTAATTATTAGATATAAAATGCTTATAATTTTAGGGGGAAATTAGACTTGGTAATTTATATTTCTTGTTTATACAGTACAATTTGCTGATGAAAAAATGTGCTAAACTTATTGATTCATGACCATAATTGTTTAATTATTTATCATTGCAGAATGGTATTAGCATTGCTAATGACGCAGATGTGCACAAGGGCTGAGGAGTCAGATGGAGCTTTTGTTTGGAGGGTGCGGGCTCTGGGGAGGTGGCTTCTGGCTTCAGGGTGGCCTACTTGGGGCGTGATGCCCCTGGACCACACCGGGCTCCATGAGGATGACTACAGAGTCCTCTATCTTGACAGCACGGGAGCTCTGAGGCCACACGCCGGTCCTGCCTCTCTAGGTTCAGTGGCCTGATTTGTGGCCACTGGGCGGGGCCTTCCTTCCACCCACTGCCCAGCTTAGACACCCACCCACCCTGCACGACCCAGCTGACATGCACAGGGCTCACGAAGGCTGGGTGGGAGCCAGGGACGCAGACCCCGAAGGAGTCAACGCAAGGTCCTAGTATCACCAATGCTGCCATAGCTATGTGTTGGTGCTGACCACAATTACTGACTCCAACGTGAGGGACAAAGGTCACTGAAGTCAGAGGTGACGTAAAACCCTGTCCCTAGCATCTGTGCTCAGGGCTGCAGCTCATCTGTAGCAACCTGATCATTTGAGCTTGTTTTGTTTTGTACTACAGATTGAACACGGGGCTTTAGCTATACCCCCCAATCCTTTTTTAATTGAATTGTATTATTTTTTTTTTCAGACAGGTCTTTCTAAGTTGCTAAGTTATCTAGGCTGAGCTCAAACTTGCAATCCTCCTGCCTCAGCCTCTCAGAGCATTTCAATTACAGATGTACAGCACTGTGGCCAGCTTTGTGTGCCTTTTTAAAGAAGGGGCACAGATAATCTGTCACAGCCATCAGGAGACTCAGGCGTAGAGGATGGGGGCCGTGGAATGTGAGACCGAAGCTGGGAAGCAAGCGCTGCACTAGAGATGTGGGGGGAGTGGTCAGCAGCTGGGCAGTGTGGACTGAATTTTGGAACCCCTCCCTCCCCTCCTATGAGAAGCATTCTGCCCATGCTTCCTGCAGGCCTCCGAGAAGACCCCCTCATTCCAGGGGTTGGCCCAGATTCTACGAGGGAACTGCAGCAGACAAAATGACCAAAGAAGCTTAACAGTGTCAGTGTCTGACCATGAGCACATTTTCCAAAAGAGATTATCATTTGTTCAGTAGATGGAACAAAGATAGGCCTCATCGCTGGAAGGGTGGTTTCCACTGTGAGTTTGCCCTCTCTCTTCTTGAGCTGGGACAGACATCTTCTCCTGCCCTTTGACATCAAGTCCTCAAGACCTTCAGACTTGGACCAGAACTTATACCGTTGGCTTCCTGGATGCTCAGGCCTATGAACCAGGACTGGAGCTACACCGCCAGCTTTCCTCCAACTTGCTGACAGCAGTTGGCCAAACACCACAGGACTTTGCAACTTTTGTAACCACACGAACCAATCTCCCAGGATAAATGTCCTTCTGCATTTCCTCTGTATTTCCTGTTGCCCCTGTTCACTGAGGAACCCTGAGTGATCCAGGTGGTGAGATCCGGTAGCTGAGCCCGGACACAGGGCTGCCGCCTGATGCCAAGGCAGGAGGAAGTCATGCGGCAGCAATGGTCAGCAACTACTAACTGATGAGGTGAATTTTTAGAGCTATTTGGGTAGGACAGTGCAAGGGGGAAAAGGGTAGAAATAAGTGCATGGACTGAACCTGACACATGCTAGCATTTAGAGTGGAGGAGGATGACATGTAATTTATAGAATAATATTTACTCAAATGCAAAAGAGTACAGAAGATCTGTTCACACACTAGAGACCCAAAGAATCCAACTGAAGGCCTGGATCCCATAGTAATGTCCTTCATGAGTCCAGCTCAAGACCTAGAACCCATGGCAATGTCCTCCACTAGTCCAAGTGGAGGTCTAGAGCCCATGACAATGTCTCCTGGAAGTCTGAAATGGGAAGACCCAAAGGGCAGTGGAAGCTAGAAAGTCTGCACCCGTGGAATGAAAGATCTGTCCCAGCAAGCTAAGGGATGTGCACTGGAGTCAGAAAGCACCGCTCAAAGTAAAGGCCAGAGCTACCCATTGAATGAACCACAGCCGTCCTCAAGGACAGCGAAGTCCTGAGCTCTTATGATGAGAACAGCTTAGTTATCAAGAAAACCAGCATGACAAGCTTCTCCAGAAGAATCAGTAGTACCCCAACTTCCCCTCCAGTTCTCTTTCTATGCTGTTGGCAGCAATCCTCCACACCCAGCTCCAGGCCGATTCAGTTCAGCTGGGTGCTACAAGTTGCCCATTAGTTAGTCCACCACACACGCTGAGAAACATCCCCATTGAGGTCAGCTAAGATGAAGGCAGAAAGCCCATTTGGTCGGTGCCTATCCAGGTCTCCTGGGATCAAGGCACGGTACAAAGTGGAATCCAGTGATGAAGGTGAGTCAGGGAGTCACAGATACTAAGTACCTTGTGAGAAGACAATAGATTCCAGGGCTGAGACGTGCAACAGGTTGAGGAAGGATGAGAGAGTTTGGAAATACTAAGGTGTCTCTATCGGGTGGCCCAGCGTTCAGTGGATAAGACAGACAAAATCTTTGGATTAGACAAATAATCTAAGGGGTGAAAGAGGCCAGGCCAAGCTGTGAACCTGACACGGCGTGAGCCAATGCCATGGCTTTGGTATATGTCCCCCAGAGACCTGTGTGTTACACACTTGGCCCCCAGCCTGTGTGCCTTTGGGAAGGGATAGTTTTGATGAAGTGGAGCCAAGTGACAGGAAGTCATGCCACTGGGCACATAGCCTTGATGGGAGACACTGGGCCTCTGGCCCTTTTCTCCCCCTTTCTGCTTCCTGCCCCTCACTAAGACAGCAGCCTCCTCCACCTAGTACTCTTACCATGATATACTCTGCCTCATCACAGGTCCCAAAGCAGCAGGGCCATCAATTATGGACTGACACCTCTGAAACATGCTGGCATGTAGGAGCAAAATAAACCTTTTATCTTTATAAGTTAATTACCTCAGGTATTTTGTCACAGCGATGCAAAGCTGACTGACACAGCCAGGCACGGTCCTAGTCCCTTCTCCCTCCCTGGTATACCTGCAGGACTGCTCCTTGATAAAGGGTGTCCCATTTCTGCCCGTCTCTCATGCTGCCCCCCGGAAGACCTTGTCTCCCACCCAGCCACAGGCCCCACCAGGGCAGAATCTGCCACCTTTCTTTCTGTGAGTTTGAGTAACCTGGTTACCATCAGGGTATGGATCCAAACTTCCTACTCCTCTGGGAGGCCAGCTGAGGCTCCAGAGGTCACTGCATGGAGAATGGATTTCTCCGAGGTCTGCAGACACCTAGCATTAACAGTTACATTAGAGAAACTCTTCACCCAGGCTGAAGCCCTGCCCCCACGTGTGTGAGAAGCCCAGGTGTCAGAATGAAGCGCTGGGAGGGGAAAGAGCACAGCTGGCGGTTGGCTTGAGAGGTATGGAGGGTCCTGTGGGGTCCGCTTAGGGAAGACAGGCACCTCTGTGCCCTGTGCAGGAGGCGGCGCACCCCCAGCTCCAGTCTTCCGGGCTGTGGTGATCCACATCTACTGATACAGCAGGCTGAGACCCCCGAAGACACAGAGAAGGGACGCCCCTATGCTCACACCTGTGAGTATGGCCAGAGACACAGCCCTCCCCACCCAGGCCAGGACTCGGAGCCTGGGCAAGGGACACAGTGGAGCCAAGCGGTCCCAGAAACAGACAGTGCCGCGGACCTGGCACCCTGACGCCATACAGCAGGGCTTCTCTCTGAGCCTCTCTCTGAGTCTGTGACCAGGTGGGGAGGGACGCCAGTAATGTGTGAATGCAGCCCAGAGTCCCTGATGTGGAGCAAACCTGTGTCCCAATCCTTGACTACTTGGAGAGGGGCAGCATGCCTGCCTGCGCATGGCTGGACAAGTGGAAGCCAGGCGCCGGCAGCGAGACCTCCTCCTCATTCCCAGAGCTGCTGCCCCCCCACCTGCCTCCTGAGCTGGCGCCCACCCTGTGGAGGCCACGACCCTGCATCTGCTGAGCTTGTCCTGAGCCCTGACTTCCCTGGAAGCCATGCCACCTCCTGACCTGTGGGTTTCCAGCAGCTCCGGGGCTTGGTTTTAGCCTCAATTTTATTCCTCTCAACAAAACATAATTGCCTCTGACACTTCCGAGCACCCTGTTTCCACAGAGCAACCCCTCTGTCTTCTCTCCTGCTCGCTAGAGGCCACGTTGGCTGTACTTGAAAGCCTGCTCACGGCAGAGCATGGTGGTGCACAGCTGCAATCCCACCACTCTGGGAAACTGAGGCAAGAGGATGGCAAGTTCAAGCCCAGCCTGGGCAACATAAGGGTTCAGTGAGAACATGTCTCAAAATAATTTTTTAAAACCTAGGGGGCATAGCTCAGTGTGAAAGCCCTGAGTTTAATCTCTAGTATCAGAAGGAGGGAAAGAAGAAAGGAGGGAAAAGAGAAGGAAGAAAGAAAGGAAGGAAGGAAGGAGGGAAAGAGGAAAGGAGGGAAGGAGAGAGGGAGGGAGAAGGAAAGCCTCAAACTGAGTTCTCCACTGACCAACACGTGACCTTGACCTTCAGTGCCCCTTCAGTGCCTGGGCCTCAGCTTTCTCATCTGTGAAGTGGGGGTTGAAAGACCCTACATCATGGTGAGGGTGTGACAGGAGAGTGTGCAGGGCTCGTGGGGCAGGAGGTGTGTCCTGCCCACTTTTGCCAAGCAGGCAAACACTGAAGAACACCCCTGGGAGGACACAGCACCCACCTGCCACCAAGGCACGGGACGTGACCTTGGGCAAGGCCTCACGCCCAACCTGGGTTGTCCTGTTTATGAAACACCAGAAGTAGGCCAGGACAATTTCTGGAAGCCCTCCCCACCTGAAATAACAACAGAAGCCAGCCTCTATTAAGCACACACCTTCTGCCAGATATATTTCTGGGCCACGAGGCACTGCCCACCCATCTTCCCTCTGCGATCTGCTCCCCCGGTGCCTGCGGCTTCCCACTGCCAGGGCCTGTCACTCTGCAGCCAGAAACCCAGCAGAGAAGCCATCACCTTCACCCTGGTGTGCAGCAGGCTGGTGCCCAAGTCAGAAGCCCCAGGCTGTCTAGCTCACAGAGGGGAGCTACCCCAAGTCCCCACGCCGTCCAAGTGGCCATCCTCCACTCATCCTCTGGAGCCTCAGGGCAGGGTCTCTGTGCCCATGCAGTTCGGGACACAGCCCTTCCTGGGCGTCCTGCACAGACAGACGACAGGCTGCCCTGCAAGCCCCACTGCCCACTGTGGGAGCCTCCGACTACCCTGCTTTGAACTTTTTTCTCTAGACCTGAGTGGCTGTGGCATCTTTTGAGGTTCCAGAGGGGCAAATTGATCTGTCCTCAGCCCAAGATCCAAGGGTCGCTCACTCTGCCCTGGGAGCCTGAAGAGTTTTTGCAGCTGAACAGGGGCTTCCCCAGGCTCCCACCCACCTCAGCAGCACAGGGCCTACCAGGCTCGGCTGAGGCGCTGCTCCTGAGTGCCTGAGGCACAGATTAAAAGTGGCCAGAGACACCGCAAGGAAAGGCCCCACAGGCAGGGGTGACACGGGGCACTTGGGAGATTTCACAGGGTCCAGAGAGGGTGACGTCTCAGTTGGGATGCATGTGTGGGAGTTCACCAGCGAAGAGGAACCGAGCCCAGCAGGCAGAGGGGACATGGCTACAAACTTGAGAGTCCAGACAGGATAGAGCAAGGGCAAGAGGGACCACGGCGTGGACGGAGGTGGAAAGGTCGGGAAAGACAGGCCACAGGCAGGGTGTGGTAGGAGCCGAAGACAAGAAGGGGAGAGAATGAACAGGCGAGCAGAACTGGAGGGCAGCAGGTGCTGCCAGCAGGGAGGAAGCCGTAGGAACAAGGTCTGCACAGAGCACACCCGGGCCCAGCCACCTGCACAGCCATGGGTAAGTGGGCACACACACTCCGTGGCGTGCACCCCAGAGCACATCGGCCCATGTGCACCCGCGTATGCACGTAAAGGGGTGCCCAGGCTATACAATGAATGTTTAAATAAAAACTGGGGGTAAAACACATACTGTCTTTCATCTCCCTTAGAATTCACACACACAGGGGCCGGGGAGATGGCTCAATAGGATAAGCGCTTCCCCAGCAAGCATAAGGGCCTGAGTTCAATCCCCAGCTCTGAAAAGAAAAAATGCCGAGGCCCCTCCAGGAGAAAGGCAGCTCACAGAAACATCCATGCATGTCCTCCGCCATCTTACTCCCCCAGCCTGCGACTTGTGACTCTTCCCCAAACTCAGAACGGCCCTGAAAGGTAAATGTTTGGCATTGATTTAGGACATCACAGCAGCCCTGAGAGCTCAACTAATGGCCCTCAGGAAAGATTTCCAGAGCTGCTTCAGGAAGGGGCCAGAATGATGGGATACGTGTGTTTGAAGGGACAGGGAAAGGGAGTATTTCAAGTGTGTCTTTTCCTGTAATATGACTTCTAAAACTTTAAACACCCATCATTTTTTTTCTATCACATTTCATACACATATAATACCAAGTAGCCTTTGCCAACCACTAATTCTTGAGGTACCCTTCCAAAGGTTGTCTCCACCCTGGGCGGGAAGGGCCTTCGCTGTCCCCATTTTACACAGGAGGACACTGAGCCTGGCTGTGCAGCAGCCCCTCCTGGCTGCCAGGGAGGTGAGAGCCCAGGTCCACCCTGTGAGTCCTGTCCCAACTTCAGGAGCAGCTGCTGGGGCAGGCAGGCAGGAGAGATTCCAAATCCACAGAAGGCAGATGCCCTTTCAGTTAGCGATGTCCCTGGTGACCACTATATTGGGGTGCAAGAGAAGAATGCGAAGAACTGCCATGGAGCCGGGGAGCTGATGGGCACCCATTCTGCGTAGTGCATGCTCTGGAGGACGGTCCTGGTGACTGATAGGGACGTGGCGGTGGCCAACGGTGCCAGCCCCCAGGCAGACACCCCACATAAGGCCCACTACCCATAACAGAGGTGCTTCTTCTGTTCTGCTGTAGAAGATCTGCACAGCATGCTTGTTCAGTGTGGGGAACACGGAAGAGAGGCAGGGCTGCTGGCTGCTGAGAGAGGCAGAGCCTCAGGTGGCAGGTGCCACTCACCTGGGATGCCCTGCACCCTGTGGCTCCCTGCTTCTCACACTGACACAGGAGATGCCCTACCTGGTGCCTCGTGCCCCTCCCAGAGCTGCCTGCCCTGCTCAGCTCCTTCATCCCCATTTCCAAAGGGTGAGTCCTGGCCGGACCACCAGCTTTGTCACTCCACATTCCCTGAATATTTAGTCAGCACCCATAGGTGACAGGCACAGGGTCCCTTGAGTAGGAGCCTTTCACACAGTGCCTGCAGAAGGTCAGGTCCGGAGAGGGCTGCCTCCATTTTCCAGGGAGGAGAGAGAGGTCCAGCCAGGTGTGACATTCTCTGGGCACACTCCCTGTGCATGGTCCAGGTTCGGAGCAGCCGCCAGTAGCGGGGCCCAGGCCGGCGGGGGCGTCACTGCCCCCATGTGGCACTGGGATTTCCAGCTCTGCGTTCACAGGACTCCAGCGAATACCCCTCCCCTCTGAGGTTAACAGGATAAAGGCTGGGTAAAGGAACTACTCATTTCCCCAGCTCGCGAAGAAGCAATTATGCGACTTTCTAACGTGGTTTCCAATATATTTTGCAAACTAGGACTCAGACAAATATTAATGGCAGCAAATTACAGTACTTAGCAGAATTATCACCTAGCAAAGAGGCGCTTTTAATCTATAAAAAATATCAACAAAAGATGTAAATATGAACCCCTCAATGGGTGGTGTATCTTGAAGAAAATATACATCTAATCTCACAGTGTGTTACCTCTAGTACCTGGGGAGAAGGTTAACAATTCTGAGACATTCCCTACGGCTAGAGAATATATTTTGATGTAGATTTGTGGATATCAGAGATTTTAAATCTATTGTACAATCACCGGGCGGGAGGGAGGAGCCCGGCCACCTATTTCTCCCTGATAGGAAGGTGGCCAGTGGGGGCTGGCTCAGTAGCTCCACCCCCCTCCCAGAGGCCCCCTGCCCAAGGATTCATCAGGCCCCAGGCCTCCTCCTGATGGAGCAGTGAGGGCACCCTGGGCCCTGTCAGACGTGGGGGTCAGCCTCAGGCTTCCAGGCCTAGTTGCCTATCTTGAAAATGGGGGTCAGGGAGGGCTGACAATAGGGCAATGGCACTTTTGTTGGTCTCACTGCATCGCTGGGGGTGTCCTGAAAGGAGTAAGCCAAGCAGTGTGAAGGTCACAGTGAGGAGACTGGGGGAGGAGGGGACTCCAAAGGACAGCATCAGGGATACTGGGGACCCTCAGCCCACCCTGGCTTCCCACAGGCCTCACTGACAGCTTTCTTGGCACCTCCCTCTCTGTGTAGAAGCACAAGCCTGGGGCAAGCATCAGAGAACCCAGAGCAGCAGCCCAGCCAAGGGGGAGATGGCACCAGGGAGGCTGTGAGAGGCCAATGGTATAAAATGGGGACAGATGCCTCCCCTGTGCTCTCTTGGATCTGATGTGGACTCCTCCTCCACGGCACTCTGAGCCGCTGCACACTTGCAGGGACGGACAGGCCACCGAAGGCAGGAGGGCTCTCTCCTAAACCCGTCCCTGTGAAGCTGTTCACACATCCGCATGAGGGCTCCTCTGTACATCACCATGCAGTCTAGATGGACTTAATTCTGAAGCTTGTTACAGAAAAAAGGGAGGGTATGCTAGACCCTAGACTCCTTTTCATTTGTCACCCAGACCCCTCAGCCCACTTTCATTGTTTCTCCCTGTGCCTTCCCACTGGAGAGACATGGTCATTACTCTGGGTCCCCAGAACTCCCTTCTGCCCCTCCTTACACACCCAACTCCACATGCAATACCCTTTGGGTGCTCAAGTATCCCTTAGGTGTCTTCCTCTATCATCAACCCCTACTCATCCCCACCCCACTGCCATTATCCAGTCTATTCTGTGGGCCCTTCCTCCCTTGGAATTCCCCAAACAAAAAAATGCCTCTACCCATGTGGTTCCAAGACTCACACCTGGTTCCTCCCAAGACAGCAAGGCCTAGGAGGACAGGACCTGGAGCTTTGTTTGTTGTTGGTCCATTTTGTGTCATTGGCATCTTTCATACTTTTTGATGAATGATGCACCTACAAATCCCCCATCAGAACATGGCTGTACCTGATGGGGCTTGGCCCTTCCTTCCTCTTGCTTCCTCTTGGTGAGCGATAGCATCTACTCATGAAACTCCTGGCCCAGGGTTTTAGTGAAAAAACTGTCCCTAGAAGCCATCATGAAGGCCTGTGTCTTCATGCCTCTTCCTTCTCTCCACCCAGAGAGAACTTCCCAGTCAAGTTGTGGCACGCAAACACTTGAACCATCAGCAAGCTCTGGGGCTCCTGCAAGTCATCAGCAGGGCCTCTTACCCTCACCAACTACATTCCCAGCATGCTCTGGGGTTCACACCTAATCAATTATATTCTCAGTGTGCTGTGGAACTCATACAGGCCATCAGCAGGGACTTCTTCGGCTGTTCTCAGAATGCCCTGGCTTTCCCACAAGCCATCACAAGACTTTCATCCATATTCCCGAACATGCTTCTGAGATACCACTGACCATCAACAGGACTTTCCATCCTCCTCATCCATGTTCCCAGCATGCCCTGCAGTTCCTACAAGCTATTTCCATCATATCACTTGGGGTCAAATCCACTTCTAGAGATCCCACTGCCTTTCTGACTAGAAAGGCAGTGGGATTTGTAGGTGCATCAATCAAAAATTCTAAATATTTAGAATTCAGCTGAGGTCAGTGAACAAAACCCCACCATCAAGAAAACTACTTAAGGGCCAGCTAGATAGCTCAGTGGATTAAAGCACCTGCTTAGGCAGATGCATGGACCAGGGTTTGATCCCTGGCCTGCTGTGCCAACCCCACCCCCAGGGCGCAGTGAGACCAGAGATTGAGACTGGGCGTGGTGGTGCAAGCCTGTAATCCCAGTACTTGGGAGGCTGAAAAGAGGAGGATCACTATGAATCCCATCTGTGTAGTGATACCCTGTGGACCCTGTACTAAATACATTTAAAAAAAAAAAAGAAAACTAGTTAAACAGTTATGATTTTGTTGATTATTTCTCCAAAAATGAGGTTATTCTTCATAGCTAATTTATTCTGCAACCTATAAAATTTACCTGACTTGGTTAGATCTCTTGGTCAGTTCTTTTGGTCATCACCAGTCATTAGCGACAGGAACTATTGTTCAGTTGTGCTACTCTCTTCAGAGACACGCTTTAGGAAACAGGACCTGACAGTCACCTAGGCAGTAAAGAGGGGGCAATGCAAGGTTCCAGAGGGAGGCCGTGACCCAGGGGCTGGAAGAGAAATTTCTGTCACTTGTGTAAGAACTGGGCCTTCCGCCTGCCCTTTGGGGCTACTGCCGCAGTGGGGACGCTGGTGCGTTGTCGATCCCCTGAGAGCTACACAGGGCTCAGCTCCTGTCTCTGGGGGACCCGTAGTGGAGTCACTTAACCTCCCTGTACTGAGGTCCCTGGCCATCAGCAGAGCAGGACAGGCCTGTCTGCTCCTCTCTCACTCAGCCATTTCCAGAATTAATTGGATAATGTCCACAGAATACTTTGAGCTTCCAAGAAAGAAGGACACCTAAACACAGGACAATTATTCTAATTATATCTGCCTGGAATGTACAGACACAATTTTGCCTTTTAACATTATCACTGAACATAACGGTGGAGAAGTCAAGGCCACTTTCCCCAAAGGGGATGGCTTTAAGAAGCTCTATTTTGCAAAGAAGAGCAGAGTTTATGAAATAGAAGCACATTTAACCTCTTGGCACTTGTAGGAAATCCCTTCAGCCAACCAGGCCCTGTGGAGAGATTTGTGGATTCTCAACCATGGTGGGTGGGAGAGCCAGGCATAGAAAACATGGCTCCTCCCCAGGGCCAGGGCCAGGGCAGGGGCCCCTTGGTGATGACGGTGTCTCCCTCTCCAGCCCCTATCAAATGGGGCTTCTCTGGACTCACCACATGGTGAGCAAGACCACACAGATCCCAGCTCTCTGTGTAGCTCCGTCAGGTTAGCCATTGTCCTCAGGCCTGATTCCTGGGCAGGCCTTGAGCAGCCCTATCTGCTGTACTTGTCTGGTATGGAGCTGGCTCTGGCTGGGGCCAAGAGCTGAGACAGCAAAGAACTGGTAGGGTCAAGCCCAAGACTTGTGCCAGCTACCCATATTGACAGGGAGGGCTCTGGCTACGCACTCATGTGGCTTGGTCAGGCAACCATGTTGGTGCTCTTGACAGGACACAGAGGGCAGAGAGTGTAAAGTTGCACAGCTCGTAGGAGCTCTTGATGACAGGAGCTCAGGGGTGCTTTGGGTTCCTCACTCCTCCCATTCTTCATATCTTCAATAAACCCCTCAGTAAACAAAAGCAGAGGGAAGAGCCTTTATGAACCTCAGGACAGAACGCCTTCTATGAAGTTGCCCATAGGCTCAGAGATCCTGCCAATGGTTAGTCTCCTGACCAGCTTCAGTTCCCAGAGAATTTCCTACATCCAGGGACTCCCAAGGACCCAGGTCCACCACACACAGGCACTGAGGCTATGTCAGATGCTGACATGCATGGAATCATGTAAGCCTTCTTATTGAATGGTACCAGCATCTACAGGAGGGAAACTGGGTCCCTGGAGGTAGCAAATCTTATCCACAGCCTTGGAAGCAGCAGAGAACACCAGGATTGAACTCTTTCTATCCCATTCCGGGGCTCAAGCTCTTGCCACCCTCTCTGCTGCCTCCCAAGAACCTCCTCTCCCTCCCGATGGGATGGCTATTGCCCTGCAGGTACCAAGCCCCTCCTGGTGGTGCCCTGCCTCTGGACTAGTCCTGGTCTTCCAGTAACCCACTGGGAGTCCTAGCCAAGGTGCTTGTCTTAACGTGTGTCCTTCTTCGGCTGTAAAATGGGAAGAGTATTAGTGATTTAGCAGAGTTCATGTGAAAGTTAAATAAAAGATCACAGAGTCTTTGTCAACTGTGGCTCTCTATGTAAATGTGCACTCTTGGGCTCTGTTTTCTCACTTGGAGGGAGCCGTACGTAGATGTGGCGGGGTGACCCCCAGAGGTTGGGTTCCTTGGAAATAAGATGGGAATCTGTGACCAGGCCTATTACCTCCACCAGTCCCTGTTGGTACACCCTTTTAGGCCCATCTGGCCATTCCCTCGGTGCTTAGAGATCTGATCCCAGAGCCAGGACAGGGGAGAGGATCCTCAGCCAGCCTGACCCATTACACTGGTCCTGAGTGACATGGAGATTGTGTGAAATCTGTGAAATGGATGCTGTCCGCTAGAGCTCCCACAGACTGAGCCCAGGTACTGGCCGCACACAGACAAGGGCATCCTCAGGGACTTCTGTGCAACACAGCTCTCTGATTTGCTGTGGCTGAGGCACATTGCTCCAAAGGTCCGAAAGAAAGACACTTGATTCGAACTGGAGAATTGGGAGTTTTTGGTTTGTTTTTGTTTGTGTGTTTATTTTCTAGCACTGGGGCTTGAACAGAGGGCTTCTCACTAAACTACATATAACTGAATTTTTTTCTTTTTTTTTTTTTTTTTGACACAGAATCTTGCTAAATCACTGAGCTTCCCAGGTTAGGCTTGAACTTGGGCTCCTTTTGCCTCAGCCTCCCAGAGTGCTGGGATCACAGGAGTTTACCACCATGCCCAGTTGTGTTTGATGACCAAGAAGCACCCAGCAGGGGTGGGGCCACAGGCTCAGTGCTGGGCACAGAGAGAGACCCAAGTCCTAGGTCTGGCCTTGGGGAGCTCTGAGCCTGCAGGATGCAGAGAGGTCATCTCACCCCGGCCAGGAGGCACTGAAACTTACTGGGACTGAGTGGGCTCAGTTGGAAGGCCAGGGTAGGACAGTGTGAAGAAGAAAAGGGCTGGTTAGAAAGAGTGAGGGCTCCTGTGTAGGCTCCCAGGGCCCGGCTCCTCCAGGGTCTTGTCCTAGCACTACACGGTGGCAGACAGGCCTGTTTTGCTCTCCTGAGACCATGAACCATTTCTGCATGCTGCACCATCTCTTCTCATCACAGAGCAGCATCCAGCATCATGGGCGGGAGTGTGTCATGTTAAGAGTGTGTTGAGGTACAAATGAATGGAAGCCAGGTGCACAGTGCCGAGGGCTTCACCTGAGTCACTCAAGTTGAACTGACCTCATGTCTTTTGTATTTGCTTATCTGTTTGTGTTTGTTTTCTTCAGTATGTCAGGTTGAACCCAGGGCCAGCCAGCTGAGTGACAGTTTCCCTAAGTCACTAAATCACCCAGGCTAGGGTCGCACTTGCAACCCTCCTGCCTCAGCCTTCCAGGGGGCTAGGATTGCAGGCATGCACATACTAGCCACTGATCTTATGAGATGCAGACCATCACTCTGAAGGCAAAGCTGAACCATAGATGTTGTAATCTGAGAAGACAGGTTAGGGTTGAAGTCTGGATTTAGGCTCCCCAAACCTTGTCTTGAACAAGCCTGCTGCCCATGCCAAGGTAGCGTGGTAATCAGCCCAGTCCATGGTAGAGAATGCAAGCTGGACGGGCAATTGTTTTGTTTTTGATACAGCGTCTCACTATGCAGCTTGGACTCCTAGTGATCCTCCTGTCTCAGCCTCACCAGCACTGGCATTGTAGGTGTGTGCCACCATGCCCAGACTTGGGGCTGGCAAGGCATGCCCTGGGTTCCAAGGCCCACACAGCATAGAGTATTGGGGATTGAACTCCAGTCCTTGTGCTTGCCAGGCAGGTGTTTAGACCACTGAGCTGTCTCCCCAGCCTCCAGATGGGGAGCCATTAACTTTCTAGTAGGGCAGCTGCATCAAAAATGAAGGGGAAATCATTGTAATCATGTATTTCACTTAGCCCGTCATATTCAGAATCATTTAACTTGTAAGCAATTTTTTAAAAGTCAGTGTGATACTTTGCATCCTCTTTCTCATACTAGGGGTCTAAAATCTGGTGTGAATTGACCCTAACAGCACATCTCAGTAGCCAGGTCAGTCCCCGGTGCCGTGTGGCACAGCACGGATGTTCATGTCCCTTCCAGACTATGACTTGGTGTGATGTGAGGTCCCATCAATGATGACAGGGGATGACAGGCAAGAGACAAGGCAGTCCCGGGCAGACTGTCCAGCCAGATACTTGGGAAACTCAGATCCCTTTTCCCCACCCCCACAAACCAGAAGTCTCCTGGGGCCTGTGCGTCCTGCAGCCTGCACTGTCTCATGACCCTCGCTTTGCCCTTCAAACCTTTTCATGAACCTGTGAACACCTTTACTAATCTTCTCAAGTTTATATACATCTTCCTTTATTCTTACTTCTTTAGTCTTTCAAGTTCTTACACTAAGGACACAATACGACGTTTGCACATATGAGTCTGACTTATTTCACTTAAGAGGATGGCCTTTAGGGCCGGCCAGGTAACTCAGCAGATTAAAGCGCTGCTTAGGCAGACTCAGGGACCAAGGTTTGATCTGGCATGCCATGCCGGCCCCGCCCCTGGGGCACGCTGAGATGGTGATTGAGACTGGGCGTGGTGGTGCATGCCTGTAATCCCAGTGCTTGGGAGGTTGAAAACAGGAGGATCACTATGAGTGCAATCTATGTAGTGAGACCCTGTAGGCCCTGAACTAGATACATTAAAAAAAAGAGTATGGTCTCTAGTTGCATCCATTTACCAATAAAAGTCTTGTATTTATCCTTTTTGATAGATGAATAATACTCCATTGTATAAAAATACCACATTTTTTAAATCCATCCCTCAGTTGATGGGCATTTGGGTTGCTTCCAATATTTAGCTATGACAAGTTGTGCTGCTTCTTCCATCTTTCTTGATGCTTTTTGTTTTTGTGCTTGTTTGCTATTTGTGATACTGGGGGATGAACCCAGGGCCTTTACACCGAGCTCCATCCACAGCCTTTAAAAAAAAAAAAAAAGAAAGAAAGAAAGGTCTCGCTAAGTTGCCTGCACTGAGCTCAAACCTTTGATCCTTGTGCCTCAGCCTCCCAGGGAGCCGGGGTTGCAGCCACGAGCCACAGTGCCTGGCTCTTTGCTTTCCTTCAGGTTTGTTCTGTGACGCTTCTGCTGGTGTCTAGAGCCGAATGTTGAGCTCACTGGTTGTCAGCTTTTCCTGTTTCCTAGAGATATTTAAAGCCACTCATTTCCTTCTGTGAACTCTTTGTAGCCCACACGTTTGGATGTGTAGCCTCCTCAAGATCATTTCATGCTAGGTTTTCATAAATTCTTTTCTTATCCCTGTTTTAAGTATGTTATTTAGTTTTCAAACATTCAGGTTTGGGGAATTTTTGCTTTTGCTTTGAATCTCTAATTTTATTCCATTGTAATCAAAGGGATAAGCATGTACTGCCCTGATCCTTTGGGATTTATGTAGCCTTCATGTAGTGGCCAATCATGGGGGGTTTCTTATTTGTTCTTAGAGAGATGTTCCAATGTTGCCGAGTCCCTATTCTAAGAAGCCACCTGCTTCCAGGCTCAGCTTTCTGACGGCTCCACTTGGCACACAGTGCTGTCTTTGGACCCAGCCACACCCGAGGACCCTTCCCAGTCTGCACTTGCCCCCAAAGCCTCCCATGGACCCATCTCCTCCCATTCTAGATGCCCAGGACAAGGGCTCCCCCTCCCTCCCAGGAAGTCAGAACAGTTCTTCCTGCAGCAAGGACCCAGGGAGCATCGCAGCCCTGGGAAGAGGTCAGATCCATTTTACTTTTTTTATTTACAGCACTAAGGTTCAAAGGGACGGCTTCGAACGGGAAGTCACCACCCACCCAGGTCCATCTTCCTGTACTGAAGCAAACCCCGAATCAGCTCTGATGGCCGGGGCCTGAGGAGGTGGCCACAGGAAGAGGGGAAGATGGCGAGTGGGGTTTGGATGCGCTCCTATTGTTTCCCTTTATGGGGGGGAGGGCCCAGAGAATAAAGCAAGTTTACCAACAGGGAGGTGGACCCCAGCTTGCAACCTCCTCAGTGCAACCCCCACAAAAGCAACAGCAAACCCCGCCACGGTCCAGACACCTCATTCTGCTTTCCTCTTGATGCCAGCATGAAGCCCGCCAAAGGTCATGTACAAGATAGAATTTGACACACTAAGACTCTGCTCCCATGTTAATGCCCCTCAGATCGGCCCTGCCAAAGTGAAATAATAAATTTAGGAAAACAAGCAGAATGACCCGTCTGGTTGGTTGGTTTTTCTAGATATCATCTACATATTTTAGAAACGTACAACCTTCTAATAGAAATGAATAAACTACTCAACCGTAAAGTTGCTATAGAAGATATGCTTGTTCTGATTCGAAAGGGCATCTGCTATCTGCAATATTGATAATACTTTTCAAATTTCATCTGCTTTTGTTTGCATTCTGTGTCGTCTGTTTAAACACACTGGGAATAATAATGAATCCCTGCATTATCTCTACTTTTTCAAGGCCGAACATATAACTTTATCACAAAAATAATTAAAATTCTTTGGCACTCTTGTATCTTTTCCATTAAACGTTATCAACCAGTGACAATAAACTAACATGAGCCCAAGGCTGGCCATGGGCCGCCTTTACAAAGAATGCATTTGTCCCCGGGCGAGAGACATGAATTTTCAGTGTACAGGGTCAGACGATCCTTAAGTTTTTTACACTAGGAGACCACAAATCTATACCTCCCGTCCCCAACCGGGGGCCGCCGTCGACCGCAGGGTGCCCCATAAATTCTCAAGCAAGAATACACTTTAATAGGCAAAAAAACCTTGGCAGCTTAATAATTCTGAGTTGCAAATTTAAATATTTTACATATCATTAGACATTAAAAACAAAGATTTATGCCGCTCGTCTCCGCGGAGTGAGGACTCCTTCGACTTCACACACGGCCATGAATCTGCTTGAGGTTCATTAGCGGAGCGTCTTTGGCTAAGGAAGCCCGTCGAGTGCAGGCCGCCTCTAAATCATGGCTTTTATTTTCCCGCCATGCGGCGGCACTTGAGGAGACCCCTCCCCTGGGCAAGGCCCACGCAGGCTTCCTGACCTGCCGCGGTGCAGTAGCCACAGGCCGGACCTGCCACCCTCCCAGCATAACAGGAAGCCTCATCCATCCCCTGTCTCCAGGACCCTCACCCCCTGCGATGTCCTGGGGGTCTTGTTTACCGGTTCACCCTGTGCTAGGAGTTGCAGGTGGGAGGGGGGGTCTGCTGGGTGCTCCTTACAGACAGCACCCAAAATG
Source organism: Octodon degus (assembly GCF_000260255.1). NCBI lineage: Eukaryota > Metazoa > Chordata > Mammalia > Rodentia > Octodontidae > Octodon > Octodon degus. The sequence continues at coordinate 2,883,057 of NW_004524659.1, read as the reverse complement.
GGACCTGGTTGACAGATTCCAAAAGAAACAGGAGGAGGAGGCTGCTGGGGGAGAAAGGCAAGGAAAAGGGGAAATGCCCTGTTCCTCACCGGCCCCAGCTTGTGAGGGTCACCATCCTGCTGTCACGGAGTGCTGCTCCCTTCTGTCAGCAGCCACACATACCTCAAAATCCTGATTCTCAGGGCCGGTGAGCTAGCTCAGCAGACTAAGTGCCTGCTTTGGCAAGCACAGGGACCAGGGTTCAATCCCCAGTCCTGCATGTCATGCCAGCCCTGTCCCCAGGGTCCCCTGAGCCACTGACCGAGTCCGGGTGTGGTGGTACACACCTATAATCCCAGTGCTGGGAGGCTGAAAATAGCAGGCTGACTATGAGTCCAAGCTGCGTAGTGAGAACCTGTACCAAATACATAAATTTAAAAAAAAAAAAATCCTGATTCTCCTTCAGGCTGTCTCGAAGCCCTCCCCGGGGAGCTCTTCGGCTCCCAGTGCAGCCCAGTTGCTCTTATGCCTCCACTTAGGACTTGCTGGTAGACCCTCAGCCTGGGCACTGGGTTCACATTGAGCTACCTTCCCAGTCACTGCCTCCTACTGTCTTAATTTTATATTTTGAAACAGAGTCTCACTAGATCATTAAGTTGATCATTAAATGCCCTGGAACAGGGCATTTCCCCTTTTCCTTGCCTTTCTCCCCCAGCAGCCTCCTCCTCCTGTTTCTTTTGGAATCTCACTAGATCACCCAGGCTGGGCTGCAACTTGGCATTCTCCCTTGCCTCAGCCTCTGGGCATCCTGGGATCACCGGTTTTCATCACCAGGCCCAGGGTTTTTTCTTTTCTGTAGTCTGAAGACTTTGGCATCTGGGGTCTTGCTTCCCAGAATGCATGGCCCCTACCAGAGCAAACCAGGCCCACAGGGAAAACAACCCAGGCAGAGCCCACACACTCACATCTGCGTCACCTCTGGGCCCCGTGCATCTGCCCTGACCACCCCACACCTGCTGAAATTATCCACCCAGAAATCCCAAACCTGCCTGTCCTGCTGCCCCGTTCATTCCCTCGGGAACCACATCCAAGGCCCCCCACCTTTCTCTTCACTGCTTACTCCCCCACCCAACCTGGTGACCGGCACCACATGCTGTACCCCTCTTGGGAACTGTAACAAAATACCCTTTCAATAGTGATTGTCTTTTAATCTGTTGGACTCATTAGGCCCCAACTTTTCTATTAATGCATGATATTTAAGGTAAGTCACAGCTGACAGGCACAAGTATTTCTTTTTGCAGAACCCAAGGCCTCGGGCATGCCAAGCAAGCACTGCACTAGGAGCCAAGTCCAGCCCCCCAAACAAGGATTTTGAAGGCAGTCCAGTATCAACTACAAAGCTTTTGATCTGCGAGTTCGTGACAGCAGGAGCTGCCTGGTGCCACAGACCCCACCCCTTCTTTTCATCACACCACTTCCTTGCTAGCTGATGCCCCAGGGATTTGGGATCCTAACCTGCCAGCTTGCTTCCACAGAAGCTGGGGTATGAGGAGGAGAAGATGATCAGCACCTCAGGGTAGGGGTCTTTCTAGGTGATGGGTCTGGTAGACTGAGTATGCTCAGGAGAAAGAGGGAGACAGTTGGCCCCACAGGTGCCTGGATGAAGCAGTAGCCCCATGTCCATTCCTTCTGTGGAGGGGGAGAAGCTATCCACAGACTCAGCAGCACTCAGAGACACGACAAGAGCCCACCACTCTTGAGAAGTCCTCTCCCTGGCACCTTCCTCTTCCTCATGGAGGAAACTGAATCCAAAGAACAGGAATGTACCACCGTGTGCCCTTCAGGGTCCTATCTAAGAGTCACCATGCCCCTAGATCTCTGTTTTCCACCAGACCCACTCACTGACAGTAAGAGAACCAAATGTCTAAGTCTAAAAAAATAGAACAGGAAGGGACAGAGTACAAAGGAAAAACCTGTGCAAAAGTCTGAGCAATGGCATTGTCACTTGAACATGTCCACTCCAGAGCTTACCTGTGGGTGCTCAAGCCCCGCTGTGGTCCTAGTAGGAAGTGGGGTCTTGTGAGCTGGAAGCTCTACCCTAGGAGGAGACTAGTGCCTGCCAAAGGCCTGGAGAGGACTGACCAAGGCCTGCCTGCTCTCCCACTTATCTACCATAAAAGGACCATGGAGGGTGCAGCATTGGGATGACATTTTGCAAACACCTTATTGTGGCTTCCCAGTCTCCATGAGAACCATGGGGGATGAGCTTTCTGAGGTCTATCAGTTGCCCAGTCTCTGAGATTTTGGTATAGCAGTTCACATGGGCTACAAAAGAAGGATTGCAGTAGTTTTCCTACAGCACCTGAATAAAGAAAACCAACCCACCCAACAGCCATAAGGGCCTTGGGGACAGGAGACATCAGGTATATCAGAGTGTAGGATATAGAGGGAGGTAAGAGCAGAGGTAGAAGCCATAGTAACTCCTATAATCTTCTAGGCAGCTAGAAGAATGTCCCCATCACCCAGCAAAAGTGGCGACCACTCCCCGGGCTCCAGGGGATGGAAATAGCCAGGAATAGCCAGTCTCCCGGGGTAAATGAAGGGTGCAGAGAAGCCTCAGAAGGAGCCAGGATCCCCAGCTTCCCCTGGAGCCCAGAACGGATAGTTGTACTCAAGCTAAAGCCCCCACGCCCAGCGGAAGTCAGAGGACACGCCTACACATGGCAGTTTCAGGGGCATGGACAGGCACACACCAGTCACCCCAGCAAGGCTAGCTGTCCAGCCTGTTACCAAGCTGTTGACTCTACCTGGGCTACTGAGTTGATTGTTTTGGCATAGGGTCAGATGTCTAGGTTCTTAGAGCCTCCCTGGAAAGATCTGAAAGAGTCCCAGAAAGAAGCTCAAAGCCAAAAACTGCAGACACAATAAGCCAGTTTGTTAGAAAACAAGCTGGTGGACTTGTAAGCAAATACTAAGGACAGAGTAGTTCTCAAGAAGGGAGAGCAGGCAGCCTCAGAGGGGACAGCTGCAGGAAGGTCCGGGGTTGGCTTCCCTGTTGCTTTTCCTAGAACCTGGAGGAGAGGTTGAGGGTTGTTGCTAATGGGGTTTAGCTATCGGCAGGGAACTCCACCCCCCAAGGGAGTTTTAGAACTGATGCTGCCTTGGCTGAAATGAATACGGTGTCCAAAGCACATGGGAAGGGGTCAAAACCCCAGTGCAAGTGGATCTACATGAGGCAGGGTCTGAGAGGGTCCAAGAGGATCTAGTGGGGTCAGCACAGGTGGGCATGTGTTGAGCCCAGACCCACTGAATCACAGCAGTGATGCACCAGTGAGAGGCTTGGGGTGCCTTCCAGGGGAGCTATGAGGCTTCACATTCAGAATGTTGAGAGCACCCCGCTGCAGGCTTCCCTCTCCGTTGTCCTCCCCACTCCAGCCATATCTGTCTGCTGCTCTGTCAGGCTCTGCCCACAAATCTAGTGAAGGCCTCCAGGGCTTCATTCCAAGAGACCCAGGGACAGCTGAGGAGCACCCCCACTGAGAAGGCTCCAGTAGTGGGAGGGAGGCCAAGAGAGGCAACGCCAGAGCCCAAGGAGACCTCAGAGTTACCAGGGATGCCTGGAGGGAAAAGAGAAGACGCGGAGGACATGATCTCATGGCGCGGGAACTGCACTGGCAAAAAGAACATTAGCTACCAAGGAAAAGAAAAGAAAATGGAGGGAGGGGAGCAGAAAGAGGTGGAGGTAGGAAGGGAGGGAGGAAGGAAGGGAGCAAGGAAGGAAAGAAGGAAGGAAGGAAGGAAGGAAGGAGGGAGTGAAGGAGGGTGGAAAAGAAGGGAGGGAGGAAGGAGGGAGGGGAGGGGAAGGGAAGGGAAAGAAAGGAAAAAGGAAAAGAAAGGAAAGGAAAGAATAGAAGCAAGCAAGCTGATTTTAAAAATTACAAATGTAAGAGACGGATTTTTCAAAATATTAGTAGTGGTTAGAAGTTAAGGGAAAAAAGGAAAAAAGAAGAAAAAATATATAAAACAGAAATAGTACTAGATAGGAGGTTTAAAGGATGAAAGAGAAGACCAACTCGAATTCCAGAAAGACGCTACTCAGAAAAATCCAGATAGAACACTTTAAGGAAATAACTCAAGAAAATATCTAGGATTAAGTGATCTGAGTCTCCTAATAGAAAGAAAAGAAAAAGATTGTTGTGCGATTTTAGAGGGACAAACATAAAGAGAAGACCTTAAAGCTTTCAGAGCACAAAACAGACCACATTCAAAAGACTAGGATAGCACCCAGCCTCTCAGCAGCCCCCCAAAGCCCAGCACTTAGGAGGCAGAGGCAGGAGGATTTCTAGCTCAAGATCCACCTTGATAACTGAGCAAGATCTTGTCTTTTCAAAATGTTATGAAGGGCTGGGGGATGTAGCTCAGAAGTAGAGTATCCCTGGATTCAACCATCAATACAAAAGCAAGAAAGAAAGGAGAGAGAGAGAGAGCAGGCAAGCAAGCAAGCTAGCTAGCTATTCTGGGATCCACAGAACCTTGGGACATGGTTCTTCCCTTTCTACTCTGGGAGAGAAAATACAGTAGTCCCTCGCTATTTTGTGGTTCAACTTCCACAGACTCACTGTTTCATGGGTTTTCAAAAACCATTAATCTAAGGGGCTGATGAAATAGCTCAGTGGACTGAGCACCTGCTTAAACAAACAGAGGGACCAGGGTTCGATCCCCACGACCACGTGCCGTGCTGCCCTGCCTCTCGGGTGCACTGAGCGGGCCACCAAGTCCAGGCGTGATGGCGCATGCCTGTAATCCTAGTTCTGGGAAGGCTGAAAATAAGGGGATCACTAGGAGTCTGAGCTGTGTAGTGAGACCCTGTATCAAATACATAAGTAGCAAAAAAAAGAAAGAAAGAAAGAAAGAAAGAAAGAAAGAAAGAAAGAAAGAAAAAGAAACTATTAATCTAAATTATTTATTGTGGATTTTTCACTATATAATGGGATTTTGCAGTACCACACAGTATATGTATGTTGTTAAATTTATGTAGGTGTACAAGTTTAGAAAATGGTTAAGAACATTAGAAGTGTTCTTAACTTCTAATGGAAAGGTTTATAAGAGTGTGGGAAAGGTTTATAAAGCCTTAAAATATATATAAATACTAAAATAAATATAATGTCTCTACTTCGCTGATTCTCACCTATCGCGGGGTTGTCTGGAACGTGACCTCCACCATAAGTGAGGGACACTGTAATCTCAACCTAGAGCTTCAGTGGTTGATCAAGACGAAGAGTGGATCAATGACATTTCAAACACACCACGTATTAAGAGCTATCTACCAGGTACCTTTTTTCAGAAAGCCCCTTCGGGGTGTGGACCACCAAAACAAGAGCGAATACCAAGGAAGACAAAGCCAGGGCCACCTTAGACACAGCAGGGAGGAAAGCAAGCCAAAGGCTGCCTTGCAGGAAGAGCAGGCAGCTGAGCCTGCACTTGAGGGACCACCCAGCAGACCTCAGGGCTACGGCACACGCGCCGGATGTCCTCAGGAGAAGAGCAAATGGAAATGGAAGGCTTTCTAATGTGTTGACAGTCGTGTTAGGAGTTTACTGTACTGGCAAGAAATTTGGCATAAATTAGTAATAGTACATTTACAAAATAAAATGCAAAACAGTAACTGAAAACAGCAAGGCCAATTAGAACAGCTCAAAGAATAGGAAGTGGCTCCTCAGGGAGCTGGGACAGAGGCTGCTGGCCTTGGCTGTGAGCACTGTCTGCCGGGTGTACCACGGAACACGGGCCTGGAGGAGAGGACCATGGTGCTGGGTCAGGCCACAGGACAGGGACACATGGCTGGCCACAGAAGGCTCTGAAGGCCCTGGGTCCCAGGACTTGCTATTGCCCCAGATGCTCCTGGCACCCTCTTGGGACCTGTTCCCGAGCCTTGCAAGTAGGGATCCAGCCTAGCCCCTGCAGCCCCAGGGGCCCTGAAGAAGGCAGGGGCGGCTGCCCTTTCCTCCTGGGCCTGCTGCAGCCAGGTAGGGCACGACTGTCCCCCCAGGCTGTCCTTCCAACAGTCCATCTGGAAGGGAAGGGAACCGACTTCCTGCCTCAGCACATTACTGTCCCCACACTGCTAAGTACACTAGCAGCAGGGACACCTGGCTCTGTCCCTGAAGCCATCTGCATGCAGAATCCTTGGCTGGCCCCAGAGGCCTCTTCGAAGCTCTCTCCTCTCACCGCTCTGGCCTCCTAGGGGGGAAAGCCCATGCCAATAAAGGGAGGTCCAACAGTGGGTGTGGGCTGGCATTACCAGGAGGGGCCGGTCTTGCCCCACGATGCCGCCCACAGGTCAGGGGCCTCAGTTTCCCCATCAGCGTGACAAAGACTGCATAGGCTCAGGGAGGCCTCCTCTGTTCTCACTCTCCCCCCTCCAGGCAGAGATGCAACCTGGAGTCAGGAGGCAAAGATGTGACATCAGAGGGAGCTCTGGTACCCAGGACAGAGGCCTGCAGAGCCTACCTGGTCCTGTCTCCCCAATCGGCCCTCTGCACTTCCCTCTCCCGTTCCTGTGGACACCCAGCTTCTTGGTTCCTATACTGGTTTCTTTGCTTGAGAGGCAGCTTGTGTCATTTTGTGATCTTTGGGATTGAAAGAAAAGGGATTTTTCAGCTTACAATCCATTTGGGAGTGGGAGCATGGGAGGGCACCTCGTCACTGCCCACTGCCTTGCCTGGGATATCACATGATGTGCACTGCGACCTTCCTGTTGAACGTCTTGGCCTAGAGCCAGGGCTGTGTGCTGGGCAGCTCCTGGGGGGCCCTTCTCAGGTTTATCTGCACGAAGGGCGCCCACACTGTGGTTCAGCTCACAGCGCGCACAACTGTGCACGCGCCACCCTGACTTGGAGCTCCGTGTGCTTGTACAGCTGTCTGTACACCAAAAGCAGAGGCTCTTCCAGGCCTGAGGCAGCCCTTGCAGCCAATCCACAAGACCAACCCTTGGTTCTCTTCGAAAGGGTCCTTGTCTGAAGATGCTGAGCCACATGGTGCATACCTGTGATCCCAGCACTTGGGAGGTTGCAGCAGGAGGATCACTGTAAGTTTTGAGACCAACCTGGAGGCTACAAAAGTGAGTGCAAGTCTGGTCCAAACTGCATAGTGAGACCCTGTCTCAAAAAAAAAAAAAAAGAGAGAGAGAGAGATTGAACCTGAACTTGGCATGGTAGAGTATTCCTGTAATCCCAGCATTCTGGGAGGTTGAGGCAGGAAGATCAAAAGTTCAAGGCCAACTCCAACCATTTAGAGATTAGTGGAAACCTGTCTCAAAACTGAATTAAAAATAATAATAATAATAATAATAATAATAATAATAATAACCACAACAATAAAAAGAAAGGGTTTGAATGTATCTCAGTATGAAGGCCTTAGGTTCAATCCACAGTACTGGAGACAGACAGACAGACAGACAGTGCCCGTCTTGAGACCCCTCTACCCTCTCTCATGTCTGAGGCTGTCAAGCAAGGGCTGCTTCCTTGTTCCAAGGGACCCAAGAAGGCTGGAACACAGCTGGGATGCGATTGGACTGAGGTGGGGAGAGGACAGGAAAGGCTGTCAGATCAAGGAACAGGAGCAGAGGGGCAGGACCCAGTGCAGAGAACCCAGCCACAGACTGATTATGCGATGTCACCCTCCTTGGGCCTCGGTTTCCCTGTGGGAAGTGGAGGTGCCAGGCAGCAGGCACCTCTCCTATAGCTCTCCTAAAGAATCAGCACCTTCTGCTCCCCTGAATTAAGCAGAGGCCAGAATTTTGGGGAAGGGGTGAAAGGGATGAGGGGGTGTCTGGGCTGGTATGTGTGTGGGTACTCCTGCCTTCTTTCCCCAAGCCAACAACAATGTGGAGTCTCAGGCAATGTCTCCAACATCTCTTATCCTTCACTGTGTGCCCAACATGCCCTCTGTCAGTCATGCTATAAGGGCGCTGACTGGGGGTACACTGGCCCCCAACGTACTGGGCCACTATCCTGGCAGGGAGACGGACCCTTGTCCCACGGATCCCTAAAGCAGGACCCTCCAGATGCCTGGTTGGGGTATCCTGCCTCTCCCTAACTCCAGGGCCTCTGCTTCATGTGGGGACCCAGGAGGCATGTACCCCCCTCCTCCTGGGATCCCGAGGAGCCCAACAGCCCCAGACAGCCAAGCAGGGGTGGGAGGGAGCCCAGCATAGGACTCACAGAATAAGGAGCCGCTCAGAGCTGCTGCTTGCTCGCCGGCTGTCCCCTCCCAGCTGGCCAGATCACAAAGGGCTGGCTTCCCATTTGCTTCTCATTCGACCATGTCTCTCCATTGTCAATAAAAGCCATTTTTAAGGTCAACTATCTTCTTCCATCAACCGCCAACCCCACACGGCTTCACCGGCATCAGCCCCAGCACCACATCATGAAATAAAAATTAAATTGTAGTTGGGCTTTTAAATCAACTCAATTAAAATAAAGAGATTCTTGGCTTGATATAGGGAAATATTTGTATTTCCAATTCTATTTGTTAATACATTGACATATGTGCTATTTTTTAAATGTAGCACTAAGTGCACTTTCTGTCAATGCCATAGATTTTTTAATAGACTGAGAAAATGCATTTCATTTCTTCTTATTTTCCTTCAATACATCATTTGGTTCTGCTTTTTTGCCTGCATGAAATTCATTTTCTAATGGAAATATTTGTTTTGTAAATCAAATATGTATTATGCACAAAATGCAAAGCACAAATTAAATTATGTTAATGAAATGAAAGAGATATGAAATGCATATTTCATGGACAAAACATAACCTCAGCAAACAACCATTTCTTGATAAAATCTTTAAACACAATCTCATTCTGTGACAGACATATTGCTAAAGTAGATAGCACCTCATTTAAATGGTTTCCTTTAATATTAGTGCTTAGTATATAATTGTAAATAACTTTTGGGATGAAAAACCAATAATGAAATACTGTCTTTAATAGTTTGCTATTGATGTCAGCATAAAATTTGTCGTAGTTGAATATTGGAAATTGGGAATGCACAGAAATATTCTCAAAAGCTGTAAATGATTGCATATTTAAATAGAGCTGACTAAGGCAAAGATGTTATAGATATTAGTAATAGGCAGAAAATTATGCTGACCTAACATTATTTGACAAAACCCACTGTTTTAAATTATATATTGGTTACACTTAATGAATAATAGATTTTGTAGGTGCTGTTTCTCCGATCATAATGCTGATGATCCGATATGTTGGAGATTTCTTCGTCATCTTTCTGACAATAAACACATTCTCGGCTCATGAAGGTCGGATGAGAGGCCACCAGGTCACCATTTAGGGCTCTTTCCCTGAGACGGTTCCCCGGGAGATGCCACCATAACTGTCCCCTAGAGACAGCACAGAGTCTGCTGCGATATCGTGGGATGCACTCTTTAGGTGGGACCTGTTGGGAGCTCCAGCTGAGAGGCCAGCTCCTGGAGAACACTGGATCCTGGATGCCAAGGAACCCAGCCAAAGTATATACAAGCCATTGAGGGACATCAGTCTTCCCCATCACCTTTTTCATGCTGCGTGCAGAGGACAGGAAGAGGTGGCGTGTCCACCCACCAGCTGCCAACATGACCAGGAGAGGCTGGGGGTGGCTTTCCCTGAATCTTGGGATCTTCTGAGACCTTGACCCTCGCTTGTTGGTCAGGCTCTGCTCAGGATGTAGGAATCCGGGTCAGCTCATATCAACCTGTGTGTGTGCCTGTACGTGTGTGGTGTGTGTTGTACACAGCACTTGTACATAGGTTGCACAGGGCTCAGCACGCACGGAGGTATCAAGGGCTGAGGGATCGTGGTGTCAGTTTGAGGGGCCACGTGTGACAGGGAAGGCAGCACTAAGAATCCCCAGGGAGGCAACAGATGACAGGAGGAGCAGCAGCTCCTTGAATGTCTTCAAATGCTTTAGAAAAGCAAGCACTTCAGACTCAGGTTTTAGTGGAGGAGAAAGCAAGAGGAAAACGCCTGGCTCTGTGTCAATCCCAGCATTTTCTCAGCGGTGGCTTCCTAGGAGAGTCTGAACTCTAAGCCCCAGGCAAGGAATAGGCCTCCCCAGGCTCCAACTCTGTACTGCTTCATGGCCTTGGGAAGGTCACTCTCCCTCTCTGTGCCTCTGTTCCCTCACCTGACAACTTGACTCAGGGGTAAACTCCACCACCACCTCACATTTCTGGGAGGGATTCAAAGGCACCAGATTGACTCTATGACCTAAGCTCCTTCTCACCTTTCGTGCAAACCCCAGACTGTGTGGGTTAGCCACAGGTCACAAAGAGTGGATGCTTCCCTGAGGAAGGGAGGGGAGCTGAGCTAGGCAGCAGGTCCTGGGGCTCAGTGGCCTGGGGGCAAGAAAGTCCTCCCGGGCAAAGGGACCTTTTGCTTCTAGCAGGAAGCTGAGCAGGTGAACCAAGCAGGCTCCTCCTGAGGCTGTGACCCCAAGTTCCCCCTCTGCCCAAGCTGATGGCTACTTTGAGGTTCCCCCCACCCCACATTCCCCAACCCCTGATGAAGCACCCACCTCACCAAACCTCCAGCACCCACAGGCCCAGCAGGCGATGAAGATGGTACACCATCAGGCCCCTGCATAGGTGTTGGCACAGGCCCTGTCCACCGCCCAGCCTCGGGAGGTGTCATCCTGCACCATCAGGAGACAGCAAGGTACTTGGCCATTTATCTAGCAGCTACTCTCAGAGAACGTGTTATGTGCTGGGAGCTGTGCTGGGGACTGGGAATACAGCAGGGTACGAGGGCCAGCTGCAGACGTGGACCCTCCCTTGTGGTGTTCACAGTCAAAATCACTCAACTCAGCCTATGTGGGCATGGAGAGATAGATGTCCCAAAGGAAAAGTATAAAGATGAGTCTGCTTGGGTTTTTGCGGCAAACAGACAGGTGGCATCAACAGTAAGACTCTGTACCAGGGATAAAACCCAGGACCTTGGCGACCAGCTACATTCTCAGCCTGCCTGTCTGCCTGCCTACATTTCCTTCATTTGCTTGCTTGCTTGCTTCCTTCCTTCCTTCTTTCCTTCCCTTCTTCTTTTAATTCTGAAAGAGAATCACACGAAGTTGCACAAGGAAGTCTTGAACTTGCAATCTTCCTGCCTCAACCAGAATCCAGCAGTACTGGGATTTCAGGCACGCACTACCTCACCTGCCTAACAGACTTGTATTATTTCACATTTCTGGATGTCAGAAGTCCAAGGCCAAGATGTTGGCAGTGTTGGTTGTTCCCCAGGGACGTGGGAGAGAACCTGTTCCGAGCTCTCTGCTGACTTCTGCGCCTTGTGGGCAGCCTTTCACACACCTTGTGAAAGCATCGCCCCATCTCTGCCTTCCTTTGCACCAGAGCTACCCCCTCTACGTGTGTGCACCTTCACCCAAAGTCCCCTATTATAAGGATACCAGTCATACTGCACTACAAACCCACACCACTCCACTATGACTTCACCTTAATTACTTCTGCAATGACCTTGTTTCCAAATGAGGTGCCGACCTGAATTTGGGGGACACAGTCAGCCCATAACACTGTAGAATCTAGGAAAGAGGGCTTGAGTCGGTTGCTCAGTGAAGGGGAGAAGACGAGGAGAACAAGAGAGGCTCAAAATCATCAACAATCTAGGCTAAGCCCAAAGCAAAATGGGTTGGGAGGCAGGAGGACACTACAGAACAAACAAGGGACAACACAGCAGACAGGCATAAAGGCACAGAGGGCAGTGTAGATACAACAGCTTCTTCAGAGGTTGGGACCCTGAGCTCCACAAGTTGCAGAAACACTCCTGGTTCTCCTCCACTGTGTTCAGCTTCCACTGACTGCCAGGGGTGTGAAGACAAATCCCAGGTCAGGCGACAGCTGCAGGGGTGTTGGCCCCCAATCTATGGATGCAGGCCTTGGAGACAGCAGGTGCCAAACCACACAGTCTTCAGGATGGGGCAGGAGCTCTGAGCCTGCATATCTCAAGGGACAACTAGAAGCTCCCTCTGGGCACTCAGACCAGGTGGGACCCAGCTGTGCGACATCTGGAGGCTGCTCTCAAAGGCCCAGGGAAAGTGGGCAGCCCCAAGAGGCTTAGGCCAGCCACTCTCAGACACCTGCGACTTCAGGCCCAAGGTCACCTCCTAGACCTCTGCCCTGTCCTTTGGGAATCCTGCCCCCCAGGCCTCCAGGACTGCTTACCCCACAGCGGGCAAATGTTTTTATCCATTCCCTGAAATTAAACTTTCCCATTTTTCATTATCAAATTCCGGGCTGGTGTCATCTCCCCCATGCCAGCGTGCAGCACTCGTTTACAGCACCCGAGATTAATATTAGGTGTTTGTAAAAGGCGAATATTAGCTTCTCCCTTATATCTGTCAGAATTAATAACTTCCCCATCACAGATAACTCCGGGTCAATATTAGATTCGCAGATGAGGCTGGAAATAAAATGTATGGAAATATAACATCTCATTTGTACGTATTCAAAAGAGGCCTTTTCATTATTGAAATTCGGCGGCAACTGTTCAAAGGTCAGAGGACTTTGTGGCCTGGAAATACCCACCATCTGGCCTGGGCAGTCGCAAGCCAGGACAAATTGGTGCCCCTCCGTGGGGAACCCAGGAGGATGCAGGCAGCAGCCCTGGCACGGGAGGATGGCTCTGCCAGGGATCTTTATAGGGCAGAGACGGATCGAGAGCTTACCCACCAGCGTCCCAAGCTCACGCTGGGACCCGAGCCAGGGCCTGGAGTGGGCACCTCGCCAGTGACTGCTGCCCATATGCCCCCTCCACCTCAGTGCCAAATTGGAGGGCACAGGTCACTTCTCTCCCCTCTAGCAAGTGGGCACTGAGCTTCTAGCAGCAGACAATAAGGGGTTAAAAGCCCGTGCTGTAGAGAATCCACCTTCGCCCAGAAAAGCCCCGCAGTCCCCAGCCTCACCCTCCCTGCTGCGGGGAGGCAGAAGGCATCCTCCGAGACAGGCAGGCCCACCTCCCTGTTTGGCAATCGCTCATAAATCATAATTGACAAGCCTAATTTTTCCCGTGAGCGGCAAGGGTGCTTTATTTAGTTGCTTCTATTTTATCTGGTTGCAGAAGACGATGGGCCCCCTCCTCACCACTTTGGCTGTTTCCCATGATCATAAAACTCCCCACAAGGCTGAGATCTGAGTCTGTGACTTCCTCCTGCCCTGGGGAAAGGACAGCTTGAGACCCCTGGAGCTGGAGGCTTGGGGGAACCAGTGGCAGAGCCTCTGAGGGTGACAACCCAGAGCAACACACCGAGTCCCCAGGGGGGAGAGACACCACACCCACTTCAACCTCCCCTGGGTCACTACATCACAGGACCGGACCCTACAGGAAGACAGGCACAAGGTGCTCAGCATGCAGGGAACTTGCCTGTCACAGAGGAAGTGGACAGAGACCTCGTCTCCTGGTTCTGAGCAGCAAGCACCAGACTGGGCCACAGGAGCTCTGCCCCTGGCCCTTTCACACTGACTGATGGCCCAGAGGTGTCTCCACTGTGCCATGGGCCTTCAGACTTTGTTCCTGGGTCCCATGAGACTCTCTACAGGGACCCACATCCTGGCACTGTCACCCACTGTGGGCATCCTGCCATTGGACAGATAGTAAAGTCTGAGTTGCCCTGGACCTCCACTCCCAAGCTGGAGCAGCGAGCCCTGCCCCAGGCCCAGGCCCGCTACAGAACAGCCTCCAGGAAATCCCCAGCCCAGCCCCTCGGCCCTCTGGCGCTGGGAGGCCTTTCTTTTCAGCTGAAAAAAAAAAAAAAAAAAAAAACCCTTTCCAGTTCTCATAAATGACTTAAGCTTTCCCCTGTTAAGGGCTCCTTCCAGCTGGGCCGGCATTGAGGTCCCACTCTGGGGCCGTGCTTTTGTGAGGAAGGGGCCCCTGCTCTGGGGAGGATGAAGGGAAAAAGGCCTTCTCTTTCTTTCCTCCTAAGCCCCTCAAACTGGCGGTGACCCACAGTTAAATCCCTTTAACAAGCCTCACTTCCTCACCAAACCAGTTAAAACGCTGCAAAAATAAACAAGGCCCAGCGCAGGTTTTTCCTGCAGCTCTGGGGTCCGTGCTAGGCAGGAGGGGCCCATGTGGACCCCTTACCTGATATGGGGCCTCCCAAGACAGAGGTCTGGTCTGTCCCCTCACTGATGCGGTGCTGGGGCTGCCCCTCTACGTGAAGTCCCTCTGCAGTGCCCTGTCACTGGGCTGAGAAGCTGCCACTCCAGGGACAAGCTGGGGCCGCCTGACCTCCAACCACCATCTGACCTGGCCCAGCTCCCTGTGGACACCAAGGGCCTGGCACTGGCCCTCCCTGGCTGTGGTGTGTGTGCTGGTCACGGCAGACTTGTCCCACCCCTGCCATGACTGCTCTGTGTCCTGAGCTCCCGAAGCTAGGAGCCAAGCCCTGGACAGCACCCAGAAGGAGGGTGCCCCTCTGCAGGGCAAACCCAGGGAACCCCCACCCTCACCATCCCTGAGAGCCACACATATCTCTAAACTCCTGTCTGTGTTTACTGCTACCCTGGGCCACTCTGGGCCACCAGGGGACCACAGTGCCACTTAAAGAGATGAGCCCTGGAGCCTCCTTAGAGACAGGGGAGGGACTGGGAGTGGGGAGGAGTCACAGGATCATGCCACAGCATGCCATGGCCCGGCTGCCTCTGAGACCTGTGGGGCAACCCTTGCCTCCCCCAAGCTTGCCACCCTCTGTGGAGCCACAAGAGGCAGGGGAAGAGCCATGAACTCTCACAGGTCCCAGAGCCAGGGGAAGTCACCATAGGCCTCCACCTAGGATTCAGGGTGCTGGGAGGCTTAGGGGCTTAATGGCTGCCAGAAGCCAAGAATCCAGGATAGGTGATGTTTTTGCCACATCCTAGGGTAAGGGGAACAATGAGCCTCAGGCCAATGGGACAGCAAGGGCATCCGGCATATAGCGCCTCTGTGTGCTGGGAAAAGATGGGACAGTTCAGCCGAAAGAGACCACAGGAGAGGCCAGGTTTTGCCCCCAAGACTGCTCCTGCCCTGCCCTGCTCCCTGCCTCCCAGGGCACCCCAGGGGGCTGCAGTGGGCCCTGGGCACCCTGAAACATGCTGCTGGGGACCATGTGGGCTGGGTGTGGGGAGCCCTCCCTGGCCATCTGGGTAACCCCTCCTTCTGACCCAGTGCATCAGGCTGGGGGCCCCGAGAGCTCCAGGGGCAGAGACTCCAGCTGGCAGGTGTCATGGTATACCAGGGCTGCCAAAGCAAAGCCCACAGCAGGGCCGCTTCAACTGCAGATGTTGGTTCTCTCACAGTTCTGGAGAGCAGACATCTGAATCCAAGGTGTGGGCAGGCTGGGCTGCGGGCTCTGGAGGAAGGACCTGTTCCAGGCCCATCTCGTCGGCTTGGGGATGAGCATCTTCTCCTTGTGTCTCCACATCTTCCCTGTGTGTGTGTGTGTCTGTGTCCACATCTCCCCTCAGTGTAAGGACAGACACTAGTCCTACTGGATTAAGGGTCACCCTATTCCAGTCTGACCTCACCTGGATGAACCTGCAATGACCTCATGAGGTCACATCCTGAGATGCTGAGAGCTGACACGTCCTTGATGAACAGGGGATGGGGAGACTCAGCCCAGGACACAGAGTGCAGGAGAGGCTGCCTTCCCTCCCTTGCCCTCCAGGCATCATTCATTCCCTGCTTCATTCATTCTTTCACTGAGCACCTGCCAGTAAGCGTGCCTGGGGCAGTGTAGAATTGGACACAGGTGACTGTCATTGCTGTTGGTATCAGTCAGACTTCCATCACTGTGACAAGATGCCTGAGACAACCACTTCAAGGAGAAAAGGCTTACAGCGGTTCATGGTTTCAGAGGCTCTAGGCCATGATTACTTGGCCCTGTGGCCTGTAGGACTGGGAAGAAGTGTGTGGTCGAAGAAACCACTCAACTCACCTTATGGGGGTCGGGAGGTAAAAACAGAAGAAGGGGCCGAGATCCTGATGTCCCCTTCAAGGGCACTTGCTTCTGACCTGACTTCCTTCCACCAGACCCCGTGTCTTACGGCATCTGCCTGCTCCCGACAGCATATAGGCAGGAGATGAAGAAGATCAAGGCCCTGCAGAGGGTCTTTGGGGTGCAATCAAAATCTAAACTGCAACACTGTTATTTCCCCTGACACACCTGCAAGCTCTCAAGTCAGGGGTGGTGCTTAATAAATGTCTGACACAGGAAGGGAGGCCAGAGACAGCCTCTGTCGGCAAGCTAGCCAGCCATAGGGCACACAGCCACCTGAGCACAGTCATGGGCACAGGCTGAATGCTGTGGTGGAGGAGACTAAGCACCCGTGCCCAGGGTCCTGCCTACCCAGACTGGCTAGGCTTGGGGTCCTGTTTCCTGGTGACCCCAGCTTATCACCCAGCTGAGGTATGATCACCACTTCTCCTGGAGGCCGGTGACATGAAGGGGTTGGTACAGTCCTTGGCTCAGCATGTGCCCATTCTCCTGGCTGAAATGTTAAAATAATTTGTCAACCAATCACGGATGCCACTGGCTGTCCCTAGGCCCCAAGAACTCATTCACCAAAACTCTCAGAAGGTCACGTCTGGTACGGGAACTCTTTGGATGGATGGATGGATGGATGGATGGATGGATGGATGGATGGATGGGTGGGTGGGTGGATGGATGGATGGATGGATGGATGGATGGACAGATGGGTGAGTGGATGGATGGATGGATGGATGGATGGATGGATGGATGGATGGATGGATAGATGGATGAGTGGTTGGGTGGATGAATGGATAGGTGGATGGGTGGGTGGATGGATGGATGGATGGATGGATGGATGGATGGATGGATAGATGGATGGATAGATGGATGGATGGGTGGGTGGATGGATGGATGGATGGATGGATGGATGGATGGATGGATGGATGGATGGATAGATGGATGGATGAGTTGGTGGGTGGATGAATGGATGGGTGGGTGGGTAGATGGATGGATGGATGGATGGATGGATAGATGGATGGATGGATGGATGGATGGCAGAAGTCAGTAAGTAAACTTGCTTTGTCTTTTCCTTCTCCTCCCGCTTGGTGAGAAGTCAGTACCTTCATCCAGCATTCCAGACTGTCGCTATGCTTTGTTCTCACCCTGCTGTCCTCCCTAGTCTCTGCCTGACCTGGCTGCAGCATCAGTACTGCCCTCCACATCCGACTCACTGCAGTTCCACAGCTGGCACTAAACACTCCCATGCTCTTCCCATCCTGAGAGCCTTTGGGGCCTCCCCCCAGAGATCTCTGCATGCTCTCAGAGGGTGGTGGGCCTGCTGCTATCTTCCCTCCCTCCCCATAGTGAGCCCATGAGGGGGCCAGCGCTCCATCCTATACCTGTGCCCTGAGCCAGGAATGCTCAGAAAACAGCTCAGGAAGGAAGCCCTGGAGGTCAGTTATGAAATCCACTTCCAGGCACTGCCTCTCTGAGAGTATGAGGTTCTGGCCAGGAGACGCAGTCCCCAGAACCTCTCCTCTACTTCATCAGGTCCAGGCCCACACACCCAGGGTAGCCTAGACCAGGTGTGACCTCAAACCCCTGTCCTCACACAGATCTTACGCACAAAACCGGGAAAGGCCCTGAGAGCCCAAGAGCCAGAGCATGGGAGGCAGGCACCACTCGGAAGGTCTGTCTTCTAACAGGGCCTGCAGGAGGCTGAGCAGACACTTGGGTCTACAAAATCTACATCTTTAAGTCAACCTACATCCTTAAGTCATCTGAATTGCTGTGGTATAGGAAATGGAGGTTTGTTTGTTTGTTAGCAGAAGCCGGGACTGAACTCAGGCCCTTGCACTTGCCAGGCAAGCACTTGTTCTACTGAGCTATCTCCCCAACTGGAAATGGAGATTTTGTTTCCACACAGAGAGCACAAGGCAGCGCTGTGAGCATCCCCAGGCAGCAGGGAGCCTTTCCAAAATGGACAAGGCAAAGTGCCACCTCAAGGTGCACTGCAGAGGTGCTGAGAAGGGCCACGTGGCTACCGCCCTGCGGGTGCTGGGCTACTCCGGCTCCTCCCGCACCCGCAGGTGCCCTTGGCTGGCTGCGGCCCGACAACAGCCTCCAGGCCTCTGAGCTGCCCTCTGGACTTCACGTGAGCCAGTGGCTGCACCTGGGTCCACTCTGGGAGTGAGAGCCTGAGTCCCACCACATGGCATCCAGGGCCGAGACGCTGCCCTGTGACCTCCCTCTCTGGCTGGCCCTTCCCTCCCTTCCCAAGCCTGGTCCTGGCTTCTTGGAGAGGGTGCATTTCCATATCACACATTCTGTGATCTTTGTGACCTTTCAGGCACATTTACTCCGGGCACGCTGGCCAAATGACAGGTCCTCCCTGTGAGACACCAGAGTCAATGCCCAATATCCACAAAACTCCTGATCCAACAGAGCCCACCTGCCTCCCCCCTCAGCACCAGGATGGCCTCCACCACCCACTTCATGGGTCCGCAGCCACTTCTTCCACATGACTGGATCCACAGATCTTGGTGGCCCAAGATCTGCACAGCCCTGGCACAGAGGGAGGCCCGGGCAAGCTGGCCAGGCACAGGAGCAGGGCTTTCCTGTGCTCAGATCTTCATGGAGTGTAAGCAGAGGGACCCCTCAAGCCCCCCGCAGCCCAGGGCCCTACCCCAGAAGGCAGCCCGGCCCCGGCCCCTGCCAGGACC
Source organism: Octodon degus (assembly GCF_000260255.1). Lineage (NCBI taxonomy): Eukaryota > Metazoa > Chordata > Mammalia > Rodentia > Octodontidae > Octodon > Octodon degus. The sequence goes on along the minus strand of NW_004524659.1, from coordinate 2,864,340 downwards.
CCACACAGCAGGCCAACCAGCCTACCGGGGGGTACTTCAGCACAATGGGCTTGGCGGCCCCTCAGCTTCCCAGGCGGATGTGATGGCAAATAGCAGGCGCTTGGCACATCTTCGGGATTTCTGTGCATAACTGAAATGTCAGGCGGATTTTAATGAAAGGCTGTGTGCTTCTGGGGATTGACAGGCCTACACAGAATCCTAATTTTCAGATGGCTTGTTCTTGGGGCTCTTGGCATCCAGGGCCAGGGCTGAGGGAGCCCCCAAGTGCTCCTGGGGGGCATGGGCCATCTCCCCCATTTGCAGGAGCAGCCACCCCATCAGCTGACAGACTCCCCTCCCAGGCTCTGGCCACCGGTGCTGAGTCCTAATTTAGAAACCAAATTATTTCCCTTCCTCACCCACAGCAATTGGATGCCCGCCTTTTGCCGACACTTTGTGAGCAACGTGTGGCAGAGGAGCCAGCGTCCCCTCTGCTGACGTCAGGAGGGCTGCAGAGAGCATGGTGGCTGCCTGGGCAGGTGCCACCAGGGCAGGTGCCACATGGCTAGGGAGGGGTCAGTGCCAGGCAGCCCGCAGTGTTGGGCTAATCTCCCCTCAGGGGAAATCTCACTTCCTGGCCAGCTCCAGGGGCCAGGGGACCCTGACAAAAGTGTCACCCTCAGCAGATAGGCCCTACCTTCCAGAGTAAAACAGGGGTCACCCAGGGGGACTGGCTGTTTGTGCTCAAGGGCCTGGCCCCACTGGGGAGGGATGCTCGGGTGCTCAGACACTCTGGGCTAGGTCGGCTCCAGGTGATGAAGACAACGCTGAGCAAGACAGACAGGACTGAGGTGGGCACAACCCCTCTCTGGAGGAGACACGAGACCTTCCCATCCTCTCTCTCTCCTGATGAGACTGAGATACCTACTCAGTCTGGTTGGAGGTATATAGTCCCAGACTCGGTAAACCGCTAAGAGAGATGGACTCTGCTGGGTGTGGTGGCATGGCCACCAGAACTCTGGGAGGCTGAGGCAGGAAGATCACAAGCTTAAGCCCAGGCTGGGCAAGCTTGTGACTTCACAAGACGCTGCCTCAAAATAAAAGCTGAAAAGTAGAAAGACTGAGAGGTCACTCCATGTGAACAGCCCTAGGTTCAATCCCTCATACTAGAAAAGCAACAAAAAGGCGTCACGTGGAGGAGAGCCGGGGGTGGGGGGCTTATACAAGGACTGGGCAGAGCTTCTGAGGCTCCCAGTTAGTGGCACTCAGAAGGGACCCAGGTCTGAGAGACACCAAGCTCTACCCTGCCGCTCGCCTGGCCCCTTGCTTGGTCTGCAAGCCTGGGTCCAACTATATCCCAAGCTAGGCTGGGGGCTTCACTGGGCAGGGCCAATCACTATAAGAGGGATCCCAGGGAAGAAAGCCAGGCATTCAGGCCCACTGCATGGCCCTGCCCTCCCTTAAAGTTTGGCTTCACCCGCCTGCCCTGCTGACACCCAGATCTATGACTCCTCAACTCAAATCCCTGCCCTCGGAGGGGCTGAACCAAAGCTTGGGCCCCACAGCTAGGAATCCCAAGTCTTCCCCAGCAATGAGAGCTGAGAGGGCCAGCTCTCCTAAGGAGGTCGCCTGGAGGAGGGTGGCATCACTGGGCCTCTCTGGAAGGAAGGGTTTGGAGGGTAGAGGGCAAGGATGGTGTGATGCAGGCCTCTTGGGTAGGTGAATTGGGTAGAACCCCCTTCATAGCTGGGAGGCAGGTAACAGACACTTGTGTGTTGAAAGGTGCAGAATTCTATGCTGGCAAAACCATTCCTGACCAGGCTACCAACCAAGAGGGCCACAGGAACATGGTGGACAAAGGCTGGCTCCAGATGGGGACTCTGCAAAGGACAAGTGGCCACTGCAGAAGGTAGCTGGGCTCCCGCTTCTTGGCAAGGACTCAGGACCCAGAGCCCCACCCCCAGGCCTCTCCAGGACTCTTCCCTGGAAGCTAGCCCTGCCACGCGCACCCCTGTTGGTCATCCTCTGCACCTCACACTCCTTCCACCATTCACCTCTTTCCCGCTCCACTCTGGCTACTGAGCTTTCCTTCCATTCCTCGAATGCCCTGGGCTCCCTCCCAGGTTGCTGTGGCTGCCAGCAATGCTCTGGGACCTACGGGCTGGCACCTCTGCCACCCTTCTCCTCCTGGCTCAGACATCCCTCCTGTGGGAAGCCTAGGCCCCCAGTGCGAAGGGGCTCCCTGCCATCCATTCTCACAGTGCTTGTGGGGGTCCCGTAGGCCCCTCACCATGCTGGAGAGCAACATGCTTATCTGGGCTCTATGTGCTTGTCCTGTGCCCTCCGCCTCTCTGGGAAGGCTCTGAAAGTGAGGACCCCACCAAGTCACAGACAGCCCCAGGTGGGCACACAGGAAGCTTTTAGTCAATGGTTGTAAATGGACAGAGTATGTAAATAAATAAATGAGCAATTGGGGCGTGATTCCTACCAGCCTGCACCAGCACTGGCTGGGGTGACCTCTGCCCCTAGGTCTGTCCCCTCTAACACCAAAGGAACATTGGGAGCTGGTTCAGGTCTGAGCCCCTGTGTTCCCAGGGTGCGGCACCAGACAACAGAGGTTGCTTGGGTGAACGAAGGAGAGGAGGACGGAGGTGAACGGGCGAGCTCTCCTCGGCTCCTGTCCTTTTCCCTTGGCTCCCCCTGAGGCTACAGGTCCCTGTGACTCAGCCCTCAAGGGAGAAGGTGCCCAAGGCAGTGTGGCAGGAGGCACCCACTGGGGCTCCAGATGTAACCCCAAGGAGGAGTAGAGATCAATGCACCGGCTATTGACAAAACCTCTACCTGCCGTAATGCAGATATTTCTCACATCTTTATTGTGTTCGTGTATGTTGATTCATAGTGGTTTTGTCAATAAAAAAAAAAAAAAAAAACCGCACAAAGTCTCACAGTAAAACTGTCACCAAAAATTATTTATTGCTGCGATAACAGCAAATTATATAGTGAAGATCTGTGGCTGTGAGCGGGACGGAGGGGCTGAGAGGAGACCCCGCTCTCAACATCAACACCTGCATCACCTGCCCACCCCTCCCCCACCCACCTGGTGGAGACCAGCTGGGGTTCAGGGCTCCGCCCCCAGGGACCGAAGGATCTGGTGGGAACGACAGCACAGGTAGAGAAACGGGCAAGCACAAGGGAGGATTTGAACTGCACAGTTAGTTACACTGGGATCCGCAAGCCAGAGAGCATTTTTTCACCCAAGTAAGCCAGGAAGGCATCTTCAAGGAAATGACAACTGGGTCACCTCTGGAAGATCAAGTGGACTCCAAATATTCACTCTGAGAAGACAGAGACTGCACGAGCAAAAGCTTGAAGGCGGAAAGAGGTTTACCAGTCAGAAGGAAGCCCCACGCTCTGCACCTTCTGCTTGCTGTGCGCAAGGAAGGGGCCAGACCCTCCCCGCGCGTGGATGGCGGTCATCACCGATCCTTTTCACGCTACGAGTGTTCTGTGAGATTCCCTCCTTGGAAAATCGACTCCCTGGTTTTGGCACCTCGTGGGCAAAGTAGAAATTGTGGAGGTGGCACCAACTATGAAAGCCAGCTTTTCCTTTAAACTAGAAATGTGCCAAGAGGTGGTGCGGGGCCCAGGGGTGAGGGAGAACCGTGGATCCTGGGGGGCGGAGAGAGCTGGCCCTGAGAAAGGGGCGCCCAGGCACACCAGTGGGCGCGGAGCAAGGGCAACTTCTCTAGCGCCATCCTTGCCATTTGGGGCCATTAACAAAGACGCAGGGATACTTTTTTTTTTTTTTTTTTCCTGGAATCTCTTTCTGGGGGATCAAAAATTTACACTTACATCAATTGGGTGGGTAAATGGGAAAAAACCACATTTAAAAAAATAAAATAAAATAAAATCAGTGGAAGATTCCTGCTTCACACTGGCAGCCCTCTTCCTGCTCATCTTTCTCTTTATGCGGTTTTGTCTCAGTGATTTGAGCATGTTCTAATTTTGTCATTCAAGCCATCTGACTTTCACTGCTCTATACAAACAAAACCTAATTTAGTCAGAGATGTTTTTAGTCATAACAATGACGGATGGCCAGGGTTCAGGTGTGGCAGAATATTTAAATACCTAGTCTATATTTTTCTGATAGAAAGACAGGCAGTTTTTTGTACTCTGATTAATTATGATTTTGCATTTCAGAAAAAAAAATAGCTTTTTCTATTCTACATTATTAATTGGTTATTTAATTAGGAATTCTCCAAGCTTCAGATGTTGGGAAGCTAAATCTGTGAGTGGGTTTAAAAAAAGCTGAGCGCCATCCTGTTGCCTTTTTGTATCTTCTGAAGGTCACAATAAGACGTGATTGTTTGGCATAGCGGCAGTGAATTATGCCACCCAGACAAGCTTTTAACCTATGTGCCTTCACTCTGAGTGAGACACACGGGCATGTGCTCTCTTTAAACCGTTCTCTATTGAAGAGGATTCAATCACCATAATGAATCTGAGGCCAGGCAGCAATCTTCTGCACTGAAAGAATTTCTAAAAGATTGTAGAATTTGTAAAACGAACAGCTCGCAGACTAAATGGCTGTGTGGGTGAATCAATTATTGCAAGGTCCCGAGTAGTCATAATATTTAGTACATATCATAGAGTGTTTCAGGTACAATAAGATATGCTCATTTTTCCCTGTTTCTGCTTGGAAGTGCTACCAAATGCCTGCAAACAAGCCCAGCCGATCTGCCGCAGCCCGGCAGAGCTGGGTCAAGTCGAACGCCAAGATGCACACGTCCCCGCCAGCCCAGCCGTCCCCACAGGGAGAGGGGAGCTGTGCTCCCAGGAAGCCCAGGGGAGCCAGGGGGCCGCCCCAGCCTCACCACAATCCCATCTGAGCTGCCTCCCAGCCCCACGGAGATGCTAAGTTGCCAGCTCTCCTTTTTTAGAGCCTGGTTTTGAACCGTTTCCTTATTAATACAATAATTATTTTTCTCTGACAGCACCATTTATAACCATCTACTCTATGTCCAACTAGCCCTGTTTTCATTAATCAGTGGGCCTGGGGACAACTGTCATCACCTCCCTGGATTATGACTTATCGGCCTCTTGCAGGCGCCTCTCGGGTGGACCGCAAGTCAGGTGAGGACGGGGCCTTCCCGCCCGCCTGGAGGGAAGCTTCCCACACATAGGCCTGGGTACCCCTAAAGACCCTGACTGGAGCGGGGAGCAGGCAGGAAATCCCAGAAAACTCAGAAACGCTATTTCCACAGTGCTTGAAAAGTTGCAAGACAACTAACTGGTGGCAGGAAGCTAAATTAGTACTGCCACTAAGGAGGCCATACGGAGGCATCTCAGAGACTGAAAATAGAACTATCATAGGATCCAGCTGTTCGCTGCTGGATAGATATCGAAAGGAAACAAAATCAGTACATCAAAAAGGTACCTGTACTCCCATGTTTACTGTCACACTCTTCACCATAGGCCAAATACAGAGTCGATATGTTCATTGATGGAAAAATGGACAGAAAACAATGGAATACTCTTCAGTCACAAAAATGAACCCCTGTCATTTATGGCAATTTGGATGGTGCTAGAGGATGAAATAAGCCAAACAAACATCTCCTGTTCTTATTCAAATGCTGGAGCAAAAAAAAACAAAAAAAACAAAAACAAAAACAAAAAAACCTTACTCTTATATAAGAGCACAAAAGCGGTCACCAGAGTCTGTGACAGGGGAGAGGGAGCCACTAGGGAGGTCAGTTATAGAGAGTACCAATACGCAGTTCAGCAGGTAGAAGAAGTTCTAGTGTTCTACAGCACAGTAGGGGGATTATAATGTACAGCTATTTGTTTTAGGTTTTATTATAAAGCGCTAGAAGAAAATAGTTTAAAAGTTCAAAGAAATGCTAAGTGTTTAAGGAGATGGATATGCTAATTACCCTGATTTGATCATTACACACTGCATCCATGTATCAAATTATCACATTGTACCCCACAACGAGGTATAATTATTACCTGTCAATTAAAAAATAAATTAAAAAGTTGTGACATAGGCAGTACCCAGCTCCCTCAACTATGATGAGGAGGGATGGATAGAATCCAAGAGGAGTCTAAAAAGAATCATGCTATCACCAGGGCAAATGCCACTGGAGAAGACCTAGGGCCAAGGTGTCAATAGAGACAGACATTCCACGGATAGGAACTACTATATTCATGGATACGCAAGTGGACCCAGATAGGTCTATTTATTCAATGTGACCTTATTTAAAATTCCAACAGAAATGTTTCATACACTATGAAATGATACAGATTAATAGGGAGGGAAGCACAGCCAAGACATTTCTAAAACGGAAGAAGTCACACACTGTGACTTTGTATGAAAATATAGAGAAAGACAGTGAGGCATTAACATAGAAAAAAATAACCAGAAGAACAGAGAACCCAGAAATAAAACATTATAAAAAACATATGGTAGTAGTTATAGAACAAAATGTATGTGTTAAGTCAGTTGGCCAAAGCAAAACTGCTGCTGAGCATGATGGAACATGCCAACAACCCAGTGCCCTGGGAGGCTGAGGCAGGAGGGTCACAAGTTTGAGTCCAGTTTAGGCAGCTTGTCCACTTGGTGAGAACCTGTCTCAAAATCAAAAATTTTATTTTACAATATTTGATTATTTTTATTCCTCTTCGATTTATTTTATTTTTTTATTTTTTAAATTTTATTTGTGTGTGTGTGTGTGTGTGTGTGTGTGTGGCCAGCTCAGCCCACCAGGGGGCGGGGCTGGCTGGCATGTGGTGCTGGGGGATTGAACCACGGTCCCTGTGCTTTGCTAAGCTTGTTCTAAGTAGGTGCTTTAGACCACCGAGCCATCTCACCAGCCCTCAAAATCAAAAATTTTGTTTCAAGTTTTTAATTTTTTTTAATGTATTTAGTACAAGGTCTACAGGGTCTCACTATATAGATCAGACTCGCGATTCTCCTGTTCTCAGCCTCCCAAGCTCTGGGATTACAGGTGCATGCCACCACACCCAGTCTCAATAGTCATCTCAGTGCGCCTGGGGGGGTGGGGGGCAGCACAGCACACCAGAGATGAACCCAGTTCCTGCATCTGCCTAAGCAAGCACTTCAATCCGCTGAGCTATCTGGCTGGTCTCAAAATAAAAAAATTTTAAAAGGCTTTGGATGTAGCCTAGTGTGAAGGTCCTGACTTCAATCTTTAGTGTCAAGGGAAACATGGTAAAACAAATCCTCTGAACTTCTTAGCGCAAAATACAACTGTTAGACCATCGGGTAGGAATATTTCTTCAAACCATCAGTAATTACAAAGGAAAAGATTAATACATTTGAACAGTTCAAAATTAAGAAGTTTATATTTATCAAAAGATACTTTTAAAAGTAAAAAGGCATAGGGCTGGGGAGATAGCTCAATAGAATAAGTGCCTGCCTGGCAGGTGCAGGATCCTGAATTCAATCTCTGGTGTTTAAAAAAAAAAGTAAAAAGGTATATGTCCTGCCATACTTGTAACAGATCCAACTAACAAAAGATTAGTATCAACACTAATTTTTTTTTTGTCTTTTTGAGACAGGATCTCACTATGTAGTTCAGACTGGACTTGAACTCACTTTGTAGTCCAGGCTGGTCTCAATCTTGCAATGATCTTCCTGCCTCAACCTCCCAGTGCTGGGATTACAGGTGTGAGCCACCACACCTGGCCTCAACACTATATTGAAGGAGTTGAGGTGTAGCTCAGTGGTAAGACATTTACCTTAAATGCTCAAGGCCCTGGGTTTTATTCCCAGCAACACACACACACACACACACACACACACACTCACACTCACACTCTCACACACACATTAAACAACATAAGTGTGTTAGACAGCACGAGTAATCCAACATGGAAAAAAGGGAAGGGGCATGAAGGGACATAAATAGGCATTTCACAGAAGAACAAACAATAGGACCAATATGTTTACAATTAAGAGATCAGCATCACTAAGCGACTGGAGAAATGCAATCAGCATCATGATGAGATCATTCATATTTTTTGAAGTAACATATACTAAGTCCAATAATACCAAATGTTGGTGAAGATATGGTTCCACATAACTGCTTATGTGCTGTAGAAGCAATTGCTACATAAAAAGTTTGAAGTTACCTCTTTTTTTTTTCCTTTAATCTTTTATGTATTTGGTACGAGTTCTCACTACACAGCTCACCTTGTAGTGATCCTCCTGTCTCAGCCTCCTCAGCACCGGGATTGCAGGAGTGGGCCACCACGCCCGGTTTCAGTGGCCGGCACGTTGTCCACCCCCCAGCATGTCATGCAGTACCAGGGATCGAACTCGATCCTTGTGCTTGCCAGGCAGGCACTTAGACTGCTGAACAATCTCCCCAGCCTGAAGTTACCTCTTAAGGCTAAATAGTCACAGCAGTTCTAGTCCTAGGTATGTATAGTTGTATTAGTTACTCTTCTCTCGTTGCTGGGACAAATACCAGACACTCAAAATGAGGGAAGGAAAGGTTTATTTAGCTCACAGTTACTGGAGGTTTCAAGACTCTGCTGGAAAGGCTGGGGTGCTGCCGTGTCCAGGATGACCCTCTCCACATACATCTCCGAGGGAGTCCGCTCCATACCTCCAAGACAGGCCACCAGGCCATGGGGGTGTTGGGGTAGGGAGGCGCATGCTATCAGTTAAATGGGTCTCACCTCTCTGGCCCCGCCCTCAAGCCCCGCCCTGGTCCTCTGCCCCCCCCCAACCACACAGGGCTCCTCAAGCATGACCGCCCCATGATTTACATGAGGCTGGGGGGGGGGGCGCAAGTAGTTACAAACCATAACAATAGTTAAGAGGCAAAACTCACATAAAAGGAGAAAGGTTCAAGAATGTTTATAACAGCACTCTACAGTAGGATTCTGGAAATAACCCAGATGCCTGAGCACAGAAGAGCAGGTAATTCCTCTTTTTACCCAGAGAAATGCAACGCACAAGAAATCTACATATAAGCCAACCACGCCCTGAAGCAAGAGTATGGAAGGTTCATGTCAAGAATAAGACACAAGGGGCTGGGGATATGGCTCAGTGGAATAAGTGCTTCCCTGGCAAGCACAAGGGCCTGAGTTCTAATCCCCGGTTCCACAAAAAAAAAAAAAAAAAAAGAATAAGACACAAAAGATCATATCCAGGATGCCAACCTCTTTAAGGTAATCAAAAATATAAGCTCATAGGAATTCAATGTAGACAAAATAAAACACATAAAAGGAAAGCAAAAGGTTAAACAGACTTGAGAAATGGTTACCTTCGGAGGGGGAGATAGGGATATAAGGTGTGCGGGGACTACAGAGTAAGTTCTTAAGTCTGTGTTCCATAATATCACTTAAATTCCACCACATATGAGCTATGCACGTGAGGGCCGAGAATTATGATAAATCCATTCCATGTACTTAGGCCTGACTTTCAAAAGTACATGCTTTGACCCAGCAAGCTCACAGTTAGAAACAAGCCTAAGGAAATTCCTCAGAGCTGCGTGCGAAGAGTTAGGTACAAGACCCAATTGTTTCTAATAGCACAAAACCAGAGAGAACACTCGTGTTCAACCATAGAGAAGTGACCTAAATAAGCATAAGGTACCATCAAGTGATGGAATATTAAAGAAGTTCTGTTGTATGCAGATGAAAACTGGGGAAAGGAAATAGACGCAAGATACAACAGAAAAGCCACAATTCTGATGACATGGTGTGATTAAAATGACTGCTTGCTTTTTTCATCTTTCCTGACATACGTGATTAGGTTATTCTAAATTTTTAAAAGGTAAATTTAAAAGACCTTAAAAGAAACGGTAGCATAGCCAAGCTGTGAGAGGACTAGTCCTATAAACTAAGGACTACTGCCTCAGAAACCCAAAGAGAATGCTCACATTGTTATTATAATTTTTCACATTTTACATATTAAGGAACTTGGGACAACAGAGAACTGGTTAAATAATTATCTCAGAATCCCTCCACCCAACACTGAGGTTCTCCCTTCCAGTATTTTTCTCCCAGGTAGAACCAGGAGTTGGAGGGCCACTTTGGGGCTCATCCCAGTCACTAGGTTGGTTGGTTAATTGTACGTTTCAACTTGGCTAGGCTCTGGCTCACAGTGGCTGATCCAACACCAGTCTAGATGCCGCTCTGAAGGTACCTTTTAGATGTAATGGATATTAAGTAGATTCTGAGTAAAAGCAGATTACCCTGCACCATATGGGCAGGCCTTATTCAATCAGGTGAAGCCTTAAGAGAAAAGACAGAAGCTCCCCTAGCAGAAAAACCTGTGTCTCTAAACCGCCTTCCCACTCCAACTGTAACATCAACTCTTTCACAGATCTCCAGCTTGCAGATTTAGGACTTGTCAGCTGTCACAAATGAGCGAGTGCACTAGTTACTTAATTTTTTTTTTTTGTCTCTCTCCCTCTGTGTGTGTGTCTCCATAGGTGTGTATATATCTGCCCTATTGCTTCTTTCTCTGGAGAGCCCTAATACATAACTAATACAATTACATATATTTGCATTTAGATAACATTTTTAAGAGTATTCACATTGTTTTCACCTAACACTGAATACATCATAAGCACTAGCCAATATTATTTTAAAAGTCTTTAAAAACCTTTTTAATTTTAATTATCACTTATTTATATAATAATTTATTCTTAGCCAGTTCCTTATTGTCAGACACTTGGATTTGCCCCAGTTTTTCCCTTTTGTAAGTAATGAGGCAATTAGCAGGTTATAAACATAATCTTTATGTCTCTGGTTCTTTTTTTTTTTTTTTTAAGTCTCACAAAGAGACCCTGGACTAAGCCTGGGGCCTGGATTCTGGAATCGGTTTGCCTGGCCATACATTGCGCTGGCCTTTGGGACCACAGCAATTCCATGAGCGCTCAGCACAGTGCTCAGGGCTCCTCCTCTGAGATCCTGGCCAGAGGGTCTCTGAGCCTTGTACTCCGCCCTCAGTCTCACAAGGAAGCTGCTCCTGCGCTCGCCTGGCTCCTAACCCTTGGCCTCTGTTGCCACTGCCTGACCGGCCACTCCTCTCTCTGGACAAGTCCTCCCCGAGCCCTGGGTAGTGACCCCAACCCGCACTTCCCTCGCCCAGTTCTCTGTACCCCATCGACCTGCTCTTCCAGTCCCAAGGAGCCTCCCAACACAACGAATGGGTTGCAACCTCAGTTTCTTGTGGGTCCCTCCTTGCACTCTGGATTTCGCAGGACTGAGACTTTTCTACCACACTCTTCCGAGAGGAGGATCCAGAGGCGGAGGAGCTCCAGGGAGCCAGGTCAGAAACAGCGAGGCGGGCAGCCCCTGCGGCTTCCCCCCAGGGAAAGGGAGCTTGCGGAAGGTCTCTCTGGTCTGCGCTTTTCTGGGCCAAGTCACTGAGTCCCTCTATGAACCTTCCCATGCCCCTCCATCTGAACGAGCCTCAGCTCATCAGGTCAGAGAGCGAGGCGTGACCCTCACCTCTTCCATGTCATCCACGGCAATCTCTCTGAACCCCTCAGTTCTGACCCCTCCCCCACGCGTTTTACACTCTTCCCCCTTGTTCTGTCTCCACACTCACCGTTCTCTCCCACCTGAGGGTTGGATAAACTTCTACTGGTCTCCGGTCTTCTGCCTTGGGCTCCCACCGGCAATTCCAAAGGAAGCAGCGCTCGTCTTTGAGTCAGATGGGTCACCGTCCTGCTCTGAACTCCTCTAGCCACCAAAGCCTCTATCCACACTGGACCTTGCTGCCTCGCGCCCTGACCTCGTGGGACACTCCGTGGGCACCAGCCCAGGGACATAGCACTGAAAGAGATCCTTGCCCAGGCTTCCGTGACTGGCTCCTGTGTCGCTTCTGGGTCTGGATCTCCATGCCTCCCCAAAGCCTCTCTTGATCCCACTTCCTCCCAGCCATTCCAGTGCCCTCTTTGTACTCATGTTTTATGAAGGTTGTGACCAGACGTGCCTACCACATAAGGACCTACAAAGATGTGACTCAAACTCAGTGTTAGAAATCTAAGCCTCAGAAGCAGCGGTCCCTCTCCCAGGGCATAAAGGTGCCTGGGCAGTCTCATGCCTCTGACAGTGCCCCATTCCTGCGGAACCTGAGGACATCTGCACGCGGGAACTGCATAGAGGATGGAGGAGCATGGGGTACTGGGTGGCTGCAGATGCAGGAAGGTGGGGGAGGCGGCAGTACATGTGCCAGTTGACAAAAGAATATGACCTGCTCTGGACAGTCTCATTCCCTCCAGTTTCTCCCTCTCACACTTGCTGGGCTTAACAGCGAGGTGTGTACCAAATAGCAAGTGCACCCAGCCCTTGGCTATCACATGGGTCAGAGCAGGAAAGGGACTGGGCAGTTGTTTGGGAATCCCTGGGGCTGGCAGCCAGCCCCCGGCACGAGTAAGGCTGCACTGGCCCAACACTTACTTGGTCAGTTAATGGAGACAAGAGGTGAAAGAGATGAAGGGGGCAGGAAGAAGAGGCAGAAGAGTAGGAAAGGGGAAGAGGAGAAAGGATGCAGAATAGGAAAAGCAAAGAAGGCAAGAGGGTAAGAAAGGACACACGGGTGTGGGGGGGAGGCGATGGGCACGCACTGGGTGGGATGTGCAGGCTTAGATGGGCTGGGAGGAAACGAGGCGCACAAGCAGCTGTGGGCAGCACGGGCACACAGCTCTCAGCGCTGAGCTCTCCCATCACCAGACACTCCCCTCTACCCAGGCAGCCGTAGCTGCCTTCCTGCTCATCCTCAAACACCCACCTGAAGGCGTAAGACATCCAGACCTGGGGAATGAATCAAAGCCTGTCCTATTCTAAGCTGTCCTTCATTTGAAGGTCCTCTGGGCCTTCAGGCCACCAAGAGGATAGTGATGGGACCAAAAAGAATTAGTCCCCTCAGTGGAGGACCTGGACCAAAGTAGACTTCCTTAAGGCCATAGGAAATGTGTTTGCACCTGCTCCAGAAAAAAAGGATGTTTATCTTTCCCCCATGGAAGCACTCCCACATCCAGCATCTCAACACAGCCACAGGAGGCCTCACTCATCTTCTTAAAAGAGGAAATGAGAGAAGCAGGATAACTTGCCAAGTGTTGGTCAGGGGAGAAAGGGCAGAGGTGCCCAGTGACGGGGGGACTTTGGGTCCCCAAGCCTGCCCCTGGCCCTATACCAAGAGGACATGCTGTGGCTGACAGCTCCAACCAAGGCCTGACAAAAAGCCCTCAGGGCCCAAAAGAAGGGCTGGCACATGTTTCAAAATGTGAGACTCCCCTAAGTTGTCCCTTCGTGTTGTTGCTGAGAGCTCTGAAGTTGCAGATAGAAAAAGAACTCCCCACATGGGTATGGGAATGAAACTCCACCAAAGAGCACAGAAAGGTAGCTTTGTTTTCCCTCCTAGTACTGGGGCTCAAGCCCAGGGCCTCGTGCATTTCCTGGGAGTGCTCTATCAAGTGCCTTCCCCAGCTGCAAGGTCACTTCTTCTTGGGCAGCTGCCAGTCACCAAGTCAGTCCCCTCTTCTGAGATTTTCTCTAAGCCCTACTTACCATTTAGATGCGGGAGAAGGGAACCTTTTTCCAGATTCCTCACACACTCCCACTGCAAGCTTGTGCCATTTGTCCCCCCTGTGACGAGGTCCCAGGTCCTTCCCCTCTGCATATGCACATTATATACATTTGTTTATATGGAGCGATGGCACTCTCTTGATTGCACTGCAGTGCGGCCTGCTGATGAGGTTTGCTGTTGACATTTCAACATTAGCTGGCTTTTGTCAATTGTGGCAGCCTAAGAAATTCTATCTTAAGGGTTGCTCTTTATTAAATTTGCAAGATACAGAACTGTGACTGACAAATAGTCTCCTTTCCCTTTGCAAATGCATAAATAATGGTCAGCAGCTCTAAAGCAATTAAAATGTACTCTAAATTTAACCAAAAGTGGAATCACCGAAGAGTTTTACAAGGATTGGAATACCCAACACTTGCCCGAACGCAACATCTTCTTGCTATTTTTTCAACAGTTACCGGCGTGTGGGTCTCTGGGAGGGTCACAATGGAAGGAAAGGCCCGATAGAGGAGCAGAGGGAAAGGCATTTACATGAGCCTCCTTGTTCCAGGCTTTAGCAAACTTTGTCACAGAATGTTCTATGCAACTCTTTCATGTGCTATCGGTGACATAATTCCTATTTTTTCACCAGCCATTATATATGATAAATAAAACAATGCTCTGAAAACACTGAGATCTCTCATCAATGTCATTGTGAAAAGGCCCCAGATAAATGAGTCCTGGAATCACAGGCAGATGACATGGCTGGCCATGTATCATCTTCTATGTATTGAACGTAGTCTTTGTAAAGATAGAGCAGTAATAAAGAGTGGTATTGTGTGCTCTGAAAGGCTGTGTGGGTCTGTGCATGACTAATCTGTCTTTCTGCATTATTTTATTCAATCTTCTCTGACTTTATGCCTTTGACATTTTTGCTACACTCAGTAAATTTGAGTGAATAGGCAATTTTAAAGAATTTTTATAGGGCTTCAGAGAAGTCATATGCAGACTGTATCTTTGTTCAAATTTAACAGTTTAAATATTTCCTTTGTCTAGGGTGCAGAGTAATCTTTAGAAAAAAAAAATCGAAGAATGCTTTAACCTTAAGATTTTAACAATGTTTCCCTGAAATAGTTCAATTATTTAAAGGAAAAAAAATAAAAAGCAGGCTCATAATGGAGTAGCTGCCCAACATTTTTATTTTACTGTTATTATAACCAGTAGATGAGCTACCCTGAAGATGAAGACATTTCTTCTTTCTCCAGAATCTGGAGATGTAGATGATAAAATGAAAGGGGGTGATTTTTAATCTAGAGTTCACAACGGCCTCATCTGAGCGTCACCTACTTTTTCCGACTTTGTATTGCCAGGGTAGTTGTAAGTAATGACTTCATTGCATGTCTTTGATTTGCTGTGTATCAGGTTATCATTCATTATCTACTCTGTAACATCAGTTTTGCTAGGCACTGCACTTTAAGTAATTTACACTGTAGAGGTATGAAAATAATATGAACTAAAATATGAAAACAGAAATTCATTTCCTTTGTGACATTAGCCAGAAGCCCCACCTGAAGGATGCTCAAATTGCTACATTTGGGAGACTCAGTCCATGCCATTTTAGGTTATTTGCAGAAAAACTTGGACTTGATAAAACTGTCTGGCTAGCAGGTGCTAGCCTCTAAGTTTTAGCTTATAAAGACTTTTAAAAGATTATTAAACTATTTAAAGAGGACCTAAACTTTAGATGACCTCTATCCTGATGGATTCATAGAACCAATTACATTTTACAGTATCTATATCAAAAACACAGTCTATACACTTCATCTTTTTATGAATCACTTCGTAATCCATATCTACCAGGGTGACTGAAAATGTATGTTTAGTACCTCTGAGGTATTTTCCAGAAACTGGACCACAGGATACCTTCAGGTGGAAAGCTGGCATTCCATGGAAAATTTTGGATAACTATGGGGCCCACTCTGGACCAGGAGGGCCAAGTCCGTGGTGTAAGGCAACTTTCCTCCAGGCACCAGGGAAGGCAGAGCGTGAGGCTGTTAGCACCAGCCTCTTGTGAGACCAAATCTGCCTGTTTGCATCCTCCCTGCATCTGTCATCTGGCTGCAGGCTTCTCACCGCTGTGCATGGCAGGAGTCAGGGCAGTGAGGGAACAACAGTATAGCAGTCCTCCTGTGAGGGGTGGGGTGAGGGTGGGAGTGGGAGTTACTGTTGACAAGGACCATGATGAGGCCGGAACCCGGTCTTTTACCATTCTCTTTCTCAGAAAGCAGGGGCTTGCATGAACTGTAAAATGCACTGCAGTTTAGTCACAATTCACACACCAGGAAATCAGGGGTCATGTATCGCTCTGGAGGTGTCTCCACTCTGACCGCCGACCAGAAGACAGCTTCCATCTCGCTGAGAACTCATGGAAATAAATACATAGGTCCGATGTGAGATGCACAACATTTTTGCAATCATCTAGCAGAGAATGAGATCTGGATGTATCATGTCTGAGTTTCTGACTTTTGCCTTGTAAATGGATAAACATTTCACATCTCCGTGGAAGGCTGGAACATGAATCCTCTATCTTTTTTCATAGCGGACACAAATACTACTTTTTATCACTGCAAAGCATTTGATGTAGTTCATTAAAATGAAATATTAGAGAGCCCCAAAATGCAGGATAGTATGATTCATGTATAGATTCCTGATAACAGATGAAGTTTCTATTATTTTCCTGCCGCAGAAAGGACTAATCCTGCTCCTGCAGGAAGTTACCTTCTTCTTTATGAATCATTTTCATAAAACCAAATAAACAACAAACATGGCCATGATTATCTATAGCACTTCCCCATTGATTTATTTGACTCAGATCCTGAGTAGAGGTCTAGTGTCAGGTCTGCCTCTGTGCATTTTCATTAAACAACAAAACTTTAAAAGCCAAAATGATCTACTATCTCCAAAATAATTGAAAATAAAAGGTGCTGCAACTTGCAATGATCTTACCCATGTCACCAAGCAGGATGTAGGATTTGCATTTTTAGAACCCTGGTCCTTAACAGGAAAGCAGTGGAGAGGCCCTCTCGCCGGTATGCTTTTTAAGCCCAGCCTGAGCTCTCTATGCTTGAGAGCATCTTATGATGCTGTAACTAACCTCAAACCTGGAGCAGCAGGGGGGCAACAAACCTCAGAATACAGCAATGTCATGCTTTACAGGCACTCTCAGCAACAGCATGAATGAGGGGGGAAATTGGTTGCCTAGGAAACCCTCTAGTCCTGGTAATTATTACTGTAACTGACTGCACACCCCACCTATAACAGAAATGAATAATAATTTATAATCGCTGACTGGCAGCTTTCTGTCTGTGCCTCTGCTCACCACTGCTACCTACTGGCGTGCAAAATTACCTACAAGCAAACAGGGGTATGCCAGGGAGAAAACTGCCAGGAGAAAGAACATTTGAAGAAAATCTGCCCCCACCCTTCTCCACCAGGTTCTGAATATAGTTCACGTCAACTGCTGCTCAATCAATACAGCAAAAATGAAAAGTGCTTTGTGTTCGTCTACACAATGGGGGCTGAACAATCTAATGCAAGATGGCCATCTCAATTAAAAGCAATTTCATATTGTGACAAGACCAAGACCAAAAGCAGGTACTTAATAAGGTTAACAGAAGCTAAATAACAGCATATATCTTAATGACCCCCAATATACAACGCACAAGCTATTTAATAGTATAGAATTTGATACTAAGCAAAACCGCTATAAATAAAATCCTATCTGGTAGTTTTGATCAATTAAACTACATAATTAACAAAGATGGTCCATTTATCTTAGGTTGTCTAATTTGCAGTACAGTGTTAAAGTATATCTACTGGAAGACTAGTTTGTTTAGAAATTAGAACATTCATAGTGATTTACTGGATTTGATTTAAAAGACACAGCAGGAGTTGGCAAAATTCACATATCATGGGGTTAATGTGGGTTAGAATGCAGCTATTTGTAATACAAAAATATTGCATACCAAATACACACATCTGATTTCTTTTAATCCTAGTTCATCTTTTTTGTAGAAGTCGTTCATTTGCTAAAACAAACAACAAAACAGCTGCATTTGCCACTATTAGGACCCAGAAATCTTCCATTTTCAATTTCCAAAGCAAGAGAAGGCTACTGGGTAACAGATCAAGCCCTGATTACTGAAAAGCTGTCCACTGGCTGGCAGCTTCCCTGGCTCCTTCTGGAAGGCTGGCATTTCCACTGATGTCAACCAGGGCCGGTTTGCAGCCGCCATATATTGGCTGTGCAACTCACAGCCTTGTCTGGTAGGACATTTCATAGTGCTAAGAGGTATTCTGTAAGTTCAAGTGGAAAGATCACCGGAGCTGGGCTAAGAATCCTGAGATGGGAGAAAAGTAACAGCAGGAAACAGCCCTTCCACACGGTGGTGCATGCCTAACGCCTCATAACCTGATATCCTGCTGACAGGACGAGCTGACAATAACCACATGGAATTTCCCATCCCCAGGGCTGGTGGATTACAAAATAACATAAAAACAAATTTTCCAAAAATACTTTTGTGTTAGAATCAATCTAACATAGTAATAATTGCAGATTTTTTTTCTTATTCAGGGGTAGAAAACTACCCCTGAATTCATTCCAGGCATAGCTATCAAATGCTTACTACTTTGCAACCACCATGCACATGACACATGTGTCTAAGCAAGGGGACACCAGAGCACAGACCTCGAGAGCCCATGCCCTATGGAAAGCCTATGCAAACCAGACCAGGCTCCACGCTTTCAAACACATTCAAGTTTCAAGCAAGTATTTGCAAATTTCACTTTTCTGAAGAGGTTTGAGTGCTGCTCCTTGGTTATACCTCAATTAGCTCCTAACAAGTGCTCCTTGAAAGACTTTCAGTAAGTGTAAAAAATTAAACTTACTCTTTTAGCTTCTGTGGCAAGTGGATCTAGCCTACACACTGTTTGAGAATGGCAAAGGCTTCTCCCAAAGCTCACAGACATGTTTATTATAATGTTCACCCACTGAACCATTCCTCCCTTATAAGAGTCATCACAAAATGACAGCCCACTCTGCCTTCAGTTTAGCTACCAGGCGCTCTTACACGCACAACGGCAAAAATAACTTGGAGCCCAAGAAAATATTTTAGTCTGAAAAAACCCGTATTACTAATCATAAACTTACTAAACAAAGCATAACTAAAACTTCAATATAGGCTCTAATTTCATCAGCATTGTCCCAAGTACTAAGGTATTTCCTTCCCAGAAATCCTACTGGTCTCTAATCCCACCTAGTCTCTCTTCTGACATGAAACAGCTGCCATTCTCCAACTTCAAAGACAGAGACTCCAAGTTTGAACTCTACTCCAGTAGCACTTCTGGTATTCTGTGTTGACCTGTCCACTTGACCTGCCTTTACTAATTAAAAATGACAAAGTATTTGAATAGAGAAAATGCTTGGGAATACGATAGATGCTATACTCTGCCAGCCCTCCTACTATACAGCCCTGAAAAACGCTAGATAAAATATAACAGATAACTTCTCAAACTTCATAGTCTCACTTGCAAGAAAATAACAGGAACCATCTCAGCTTTTTTTTTTTTTTTTTTTTTTTTAAAAAAAAAAAAAGGAGCTAAATCTATTCACAGCAAGTTAGAGTGGTCATCCTGGGATGTAACTCAGAGTTTTATGTTTTAAAAGCTGCCAAAAACTAGGCAAGTCCTTAGGCTCAACGAAGGAGTCAGAACTAATGGTTACATACAAAGGCTACCACAGTAAAAGGTGGAGGGGAGCGTTCCCACCATCCAGTTCCAGCAAGGGAGTGGGCTGTGATGTGCTGATGCTCTAAGTAGGCCAGGTTGGAGTGGAGCTTCCCCTGGGGACGGAGAGCTGTGGACCAGCCTTCTCCTCGGTCCAGATGGGAGAAACTGCAAGCCATGAAATTAACTGAGAAGCTCCAAGCAATGAGTTTAGCACAGACATCCTGCCAAGAACTCTTCAGCCTAGTCCTAAAGGGGGAAGTGGTGCAGAACTTGCTCTTCTCACATAAATCCTGGAAACTGGACAAGATATATATTAGTTTTCAGACACTTAGACAATAGGTAGTAAAGACTGAGATCACTAGCAAAAGGAAGCAAATGAGGTGAGTCTTATAATCACACTGGCTTTCTCCTGAGAGACATTTTTTTTGGACCACAGCACAGAGAAAAGCAATCCAAGCAAAATAAGCAGGGTCTTACAGTGGAAAAGCCAACCAGACACCAATTTAACAGTGATCAAAATTAACATCTTGAGATGCTGTGCAAAGAAAGGCATTTCACCTCTACGGCATTTCCTCCTAAACTCAACTCCACACTAATTGTAAGAAAACATTGGGAAAATCCAAATTGAAGGTTATTCTATAAAATTCCTAGCCCAGTAATAGGCAAAAATACAAGTTATGAAAAAATAAGAAAAAGAAATTACCACAGATAAGATGAGACCAAGAAAATATAACTACTCAATGCAATAAGTATCCAACAAAAGGACATCGGTGGAAGAACTAGTGAAATTCAAACGTAGTCTGTAGCTTAGTTGATAGTATTGGATTGCGCTAATTTCTTAGTTTTGACTAATATGCCTTGCTCAGGTAATGTATTAATATTAGAGACACTAAAATTAAGTGAAGAATGTATAAGAGCTCTCTGTACTAACTTTGAAATGTTCCTGTAAATGAAGTTTTATACCAAAATAAAAAGATTAATTAAAAAATTCTGACACCAAACTTAAAAATTACTAAATAGGAAAAGCAGCACCAAATTGTGAAGGAATAGCCAGAAGGAATATCAGTCCATGCAGATAGACGTAAAAATGACAGAGGGATAGAATTAGAAAACGATTACTTGAAAACTGTAGTTATAAACAGGCTTAAAATTAAAGGAAAACAACATAGTGAAGAGTGAATTGAAAGATTTTTATTAAACAATAAACAAATGGAAATCCTAGTGGTCAAAACACACCATATTAAAAAAAAAAAAAAAAAAAAAAACAACAATTATCCAAAATGAAACACAAAACGAAAAGGAACTGGACAAAAAAACCCTGAGTCTCAGGGAATTTACTGCACAGTAAAAGCTGTAGAATATAAATGTAATTGGGATTTCAGATAGCAAAGATGTGGAGAACCAAGTAATCTTCAACAAAATGACTAGTTTCTTCACATTTGATGAAAACTCTTAAATACACAAATCCCTGTCCTTAATTAATCAAAGATCTAAATGTTTAAACAGAAACACTTAATTTGTTGGAAGATAAAATATGCGAAACTCCTGAAGACAGAGGTGTAGGCAAGGACTTTCTAAACAAAACCCCAATTGCAGAAGAAAAAACATTAAAAATCAGCCAACAAGATCATATCAAATTAAAAATGCCTGCACAGCAAGAGCCAACGAAGTGAAGAGACAACCTTTAGCATGGGAAAAGTTTTACCAGCGACTCCTCAGTTGTAGTACTAACGTTGGAATACATACAGAACTAAAAAACAGACTCTCCAAAAGAAAAAAAATCAAAACAATGGGCAGCTGATACAAACACAAATTTCTCAGAAGTGCAAGTAGCCAGCTAACACATTAAACATGTCCACCTCTGCCACCAGAAAACTGAGGAGACAACATTCCTGCACTCTTCAAGGAATGAGCACCATCAAAAAAAAACAAACAACAACAAATAGTTGCAAAGCTGCCGGACAAATGAAACCCTTCTACATGGCTGGTGGGAATGTAAACTAGTACAACTAGAAATCAGTATGGAGCACCCTCAAAGACCAAAAACAGAAATTCCATCAGGCCCAGTCACTTCCCCTTCCAGTTAACTTCCCCAAAGAAGCCACTATTACAGCAATACACACAAACGCACATCTGCAGCAGCACAATTCATAAGCTTGGAAGCAGCCGATATGGCCATCAACAGATGAATGATCAAAGAAAAACTATTGCTCAATCCCCAGCACCAGAACAAAAAAATCATAATATACTCATCTATAGATCTGACACCAAGAAAAAGTATTATCATACACAGTGAAATACTACTCTGCCAAAAAGAAGGATAAATCTGAGTCATCTGTAGGCAAATGGATGCACTTTTGAGACCATAATGTTAAGTGAAATAAACACATAAGCTTAAATTTCACAAGGTTTCTCTAATATGAGAAACCCAAAATATAAATAAAAATAAAGATAGTAAGAAAAAATGAGATACATTTCTGTAAAAGGGCAGGGGACCAGAGATGGATGGAGGGAGATGCAGGGGAAGGAGAGGGGGACAATATAACTACAACGTGCTGCATCCATGTGCCAAGCCCCCAAGCAGTGTGAACACTGTGCACTCCAAACATGTACTAATAACTGAAAAAGCAATGCATAGCTCTCAGAAGCTCCAAAGACTCCAGCCAAACTAAGTACAAAGAAAAAATAGTACATGCATTACAACTAAATTACTGGCATGACAAACATGTGTCATGTACAGTGGAACCAAAACAGGCCAGAACAATAAGGTGCAAAAGACAATGAAAAGGCATCTTCCAAGTGTTAAAGGGGGAAAGAATCTATCAACCTAGGATTCTGGGCCGAGCAAAAATATTTTCCCCAAAACAGAGCAGAATAAGCACTTATCTGGGTAAAAATGGACAGATCTTGGTGTAGCACTACTATTAAAATAACCAGTGAAGAGAACTATAGGGAAATTAAGTTTGTATAAAAACTTCTGTACAAAAAAATAGCAAAGACAAAAAAAAATAGCAAAGACCATTAGAAACAGCAAATTGATGGCTAAACATTTAAGTTTTTATCCATTTAAAAACATTTACGTAAAAAATAATTGAGTAAGCCCAAGTAAGGATCTTTGCCAATACTTTCTGTAGAAAGCAAAGGTAAGGTTGGACTAACTTGGACTTCTAGCTTGTGGCCAGGCATACGTAGCGGTGACCACAGAAAAAGCTAAACAAACTGAGAAATCAACTCTTCTTAGATCCTTAACAGCAGTGAGGTCACAGGGAAAACACCGCTCCCAAAATTGCAGAGGCTAACAGGCAAATACTGAGATACAACATCCTGGGGAAAAAGACTCCAACTGGAACCCCCACAGGAATTAGCGCCAGTGTGGGGAAGCTGAACGTAAGTGGGTAAATTGCTGGGGCTCAGGGTGGACGATTATAAACTGAAAGCTCCAAAGGGGCCCAATAATTGCTCTTTTCCTATTACACACAGATCTGCCAGTTTTACTTCCAGAAAAAAGTTTGTTAGTATGGGGATGGGGAGGCCTCTCCCTCCTGTTTCCAGCAGAGGAAGAGAGCGAGGAACCATCTTGAAATGTCTCAGAATTGTGTTCTAACAAGGCCTGTCCACAAGACAGAACATTTATCAGAATCTAACTTGCTGGAATTTTATCAGATCCTGACCTAGAGGAAGACACTCACCTCAGCCAACTCTAACCTTCCGTGTGGGAGAAGAAAGCACCAAACCCCATTCCTCTCTTGCCATCCATCCAGCACAGTCGTGGTACAGCCTGGGCCTCGCACCTAACCACAGCACTACAGGACGCACCCGCTTCTCCCAGAGCTCACCCACTACCTTATCCAAGCTTGTTCTCAGCAGTTCCTTTCACCTGGGAAGTCCTGCCCTGCTATTAAGAAAATGTTACAAAGCACTGGAAAAGGCAAAAGCGTAGTTCAGAAGATAGCAAGCACCAGAAATACATGCACACACAGGGACGCTGGAATCTTAGACCAGGAATTCAGAACAACTATGATTCATATGCTAAGGGAATAATGGGGAAGAACAGGTAGGCAATGTGAGTAGCTATGTTTTACATAAGGCTGAACCTCCAAAGCCTCTCCTGCCCAGAGGGGGGGTTCAGGAGGTGACTGTGTCACGGGCCTGTGATGCTCCAGAGCCCCTTCTCTGCCACGCTACCCTGCCCTGAAGCCAGCAGACTGTGGAGGGAACCCTACTCATTAAATCATAACAAACCTTCCCTGCCTTAAACTACAGTGCAAGGGAGGGCTTGTATCTCAGTGAAGAGAAAGTAATTTGAGATGGAGGCAGAGGTGGAAATTCTAGGAGAGTACCCCAAAATGGCTAGAGATGAAAAACACTAATGGAAACAAAAAATGCCTTTAATGGACTCAATGATAAACTGACTACAACCAAGAATCTGAGCTTCAGAATATGTCAATTAAAACCTCAAAAATTGGAAAGAAAAAACGACTAAAAAATAGAACAGCCAAGAATTACGGAGCAACTAAAGAAGTTTAACATATGCATAATGAGCATATAAAAGAAAAGACAAGGGCTGAGCAAAAGCTCAGTGGATTAAAGCGCCAAGCAGGCGCAAGGGCCAGGGGTTCAGTCCCCGGGCTTGCTGTGCTGGCCCTGCCCCCAGGGCACACTGTGAGTGCAACTGAGACTGGGCCTGGTGGCACATGCCTCTAATCACAGCTCTTCAGGAGGCTGTAAACAGATGGATCACTATGAGTTCGATCTAGTACTGAGGAGTCCCTGAACACCCTGTAGACCCTTCCCTAAAATTAAAAAAAAAACAGAGAGAGAGAAAGAAATACATGAAATATCTGAAACAATGGTGACTGAGAATTTTCCCCAAATTAGTATCAGATGTCAAATCAGATTCAGGAAGTTCAGGGAACACTAAGTGAAATAAATACATTAAAAAAATTTTAAACCCACTAAACCAAGATATACCATTTTCAAGCTACAAAAAAGGATGGAGGGAGGGATGGAGGGAGGGATGGAGGGAAAAGACACCATAGAATGGAGAAAACATGTTACCTTTGAGGAGCAAAGATAAAAATCACATCTGTCTTCTAGACGTTATGCTAGCAAGAAAAGAGTACAGTAAAACATTTAAGAGAAAAATATTGAGAAAAAGAAAACACCCACCTAGAATTCTTTTTTTTTTTTTTTTTTTTTTGTACAAGGTCTCACTATGCAGTTCAGACTCATAGTGATCCTCCTTTTTTCAGCCTCCCCAGCAGCTGAGATTAGAGGTGTGCATCACCATGCCCAGACTCCATCCCTGGCTCAGTGCACCCCGGGAGCAGGGCCAGCACGGCATGTGGTACCAGGGATTGAACCCCAGTCCCTCAGCTTGCCTAAGCAGATGCTTAGTCCACTGAGCTATCTTGCCAGCCCTCCATCTAGAATTCTATACCTTCCAAAATAACCATCAAAAGTGAAGGAAAAGGCCGGACATGGTAGCACATGCATACCTATAACCCCAGCACTTGGGAGGCTGAGGCAGGAGGATCACTGCAAGTTATGAGGCCAGTCTGTACTACAAAAATAAATAAATTTTAAAAATTAAAAAAAGTAAAATATAAATATATATGTGTGCGTATATATATATATATATATACACACACACATATATGTATGTATTTTATTTAGTGCAGGGTCTACAGGCCCTCACTACACAGATATGACTTGTGGTGATCCTCCTGTTTACCGCTTTCCAAGCACTGGGATTACAGGTGCGCGTCACCATACCCAGTCTGAATCACTGTCTCAGTGTGCCCTGGGGATGGGGCCAGCACTGCAGGCTGGAGATCAAAGCCCGGCCACTGCATTCTGCCAAAGCAGGCGCTTTAGTCCACTGAACTATCTGGCCTCCCCTTAAAAACTATAAATTTGCTGACAGTAGACTTGCCTTATAAGAAATACTGAATTCTTTCCTTAGAGAAGGAAAATGATATTGTTCAGAAACTAGTATTTACATAAAGAGTGAAGAAGTGGCATTACAAATACTGAACTAGTATTGAAGCTAAAATAAAAGCTCACTTTTGGTCACAGAAAAGTTTGGTCCTAACAACAATACTATTTCCATGCACTTCAGTACACACACATGCTTACATAGAACAGGTGAAATGACTGACATCACTGACACAGGAGATGACAGTGTCCCCTGGTTCATGAGCTTAATTCTTTCCACAATTCTGGTCACACACTGAACTGGATGAGAATCAAAGCAAATCCTATGATTAAGTTCAACGCTGATCTTGTGGGGAAATTTGATTCACTTGCCGTGCAATCTGGTTCCCAATCAGAATCCAAAAGAATTAAGTTCACGAACTGAGGTACTGCCGTATTTTAATATATTCCAGTTACCCACAAAGTGGTATAGTGCTGTTTGAAAAGACTTAGATTAGGTATAAATGTGGTACAAACTTCAGGTCAATCACTAAATGAAAGGAGAAGGGAAAGAGACAAAGAAAGTAGAGGAGAGAAGGGAAGGGACGCATAAAGGGAAGGGAGAGGACCAGCACGAGGAGGACGGGGGCATGAGCATGACCACAGGGAAGAGGTGGAGGAGCCAATAATGCTAAGAAAGGAGAGAAAATAGAATCCTATAACATAACTAACTAAAAGCAAGACCCAACCATTGTTCTTATAAGAACCCTACTCCGAATTACAAAGACACATATAAATTAAAAGTAAAGGGATGCAGGGCTGGGGAGATAGCTCAGTAGAGTAAGTGCTTGCCTGGCAAGTGCAAGGTCCTGAGTTCAAACCCCTGCACCATGAAAAAAAAAAAAAAAAAAAAGAAGCAAAAAGGCATATTAACATTAATCAAAAGTGAGAGTAACTGTATCAACTTCAGACCAGGCTTCAGAGCAAAACAAAGTTCAGAGGGTAATGGAGGTTTTATTACGTAATGGCAGGGGGGTCAATTCTAAGATATAAAAATCCTTAACATGTAAGTACCCAACACCAGTGTATTAAACTACAGGGGGCAACAACTGAACCACAAAATCACCTACTATTGCTGGAGACTTCAACACCCTTCTGTCTGAACTGGACAAATCCTTTGAAGAAAATTAAATCAGTAGTAGTCTCTAACTCACTCAGAGTTGTATAGCTCCAATACCAAAATCAAGTTCCATTGTTGAATTCCTATCATTTCATTCAGTGAAATTCTGTATTGTTTCTAACATGGTCTTTTTTGTTTTGCTAGTTTTACTATTTTTTATATTCTCTTAAAAATTAAAATTAAAAAAAAAAAAATCAGGCTGCCAGACTTGGCACCACACACCTGAAATCTCAGCACTTGGGGTGGGGATTGTGGGGAGGCTGAAGCAGGAGGATTGTTGTGTGTTCAAGATCAACTTGGACTACAAAGTGAGGTCAAGGCCAGCCTGAACTGCAAAGTGAGACCTGTCTTTAAATAAAAAAAAAAAAAAAACAAAAAAAAACAGACAAAGGTATCACAAGCAACCACACACAAGTATCTTTCATGAGCAAGCATTAGCAAACTGAATCTAACAAGGTGTAGAAAAAGTTACGTGGGGATTAGCCCAGGAATGCAAAGCTGGTCCAGCTGGAAACCTATTAATGTAACCCATCACATTAACAACTTAGAGGAAAAAAAAAAAAAACTTATCACTAGATAAAAAGGCACTTAGTAAAATTAACAGGAAAAGGTACAGAGTGCGATGAGCCTCAACAAGCTCCTATTTTGAAAGGTAGTCAGTATATACCAACTGCAGCCAAGCTGAGTGGAGACCTGAGGTGACCTTAGCTACCTGCACGTCCTTGAAGACTTACACACTGCATGAATCAAGGCATGTGCACTCCAAACCACAGAGACCCACTGACAAAGGAAAGAGCCTGACTGGACCAAGATGTAAGTACAATTGTTAACCAGTCACCGGTGAGCCACTAAAGTGATATTTAGGGGCCAGGGAGATGGCTCAAACCCTGAGTTCAATCCCCAGTTCCGAAAAAAAAAAAAAAATATTTATCCAAGGGTGACAAGTAAGTAGTCATCTTGGAAATAAAATCAAAAACTGAACAGGGATATCAGAGGTCACAAGAAATACATTTCCATAACTAAATAAATAGCAACAATAACCCATGGAGGAAGGAGTAAGAATTAAGAGCGCTAAATGTTTTTTAAACGCAACTTAGAAAAAATGGGGTATACCGATGAATGTCCATTTTGTATTTGTGTATTCCAAGTGGTTAGGATAGATATATAGTTGCATTCTCTTAATGAATAGAATGATTTGTTCTAATGGTGTTTGTAAATAGGATCACAAGTCCACTTCTTGTACAGCAATTAACCACTAAGAAGAATATATGCAGTGTATTATTTGTTGAAACTGTACTTCTGATTGGATTTGAAACTGTCTCATTGCTATCTGTTTATCAATAAAACTTTGAAAAAAAATATGTTTTTTAAATGTTCAGTCTTAAATAGGAAATAACATTTTATATCTAAGGATGGAGAAAATTAGTAAACAGAAACCATTTCAAAGGACTGTGAAACACTGGATTCAGATTCAGGTAGTCATTATAAATGTTCAAAGAACAAAAGATAATCATATTTAAACCAAGCATGAAAATAATGCCTCATCAACCAGAGAACACCAATAAAGAGATCCGATTTATCCAAAGGAATCAAATGGAAAATTTGGAATTAAAAAATATAATAATTCAAGGGAAAATTTCACTAAAGGGACAAACTCTAAAGGGGCTCAGTGACCAATTTGAATACGGAAGGAAAGACAGTAATTCAAAAATAAATCAATAGGAATTATACAATCTGAAGAACAGGAAAAAAAAGTGAAAACTGAATGAAGTATGAAAGTATGGAATATAAAAAAAAAATCAACATACATCTAATGGGAGCTCTAGAAGGAAAAGAGAATAAAAACCTAAAAAATTTGAAAGTTTTTTTGATATGCGAACCATAAAATTTTTAACCATCCGAACAATTTCCAAATCAAATGAAAAACATTAATTTACATACCCAAGTAGCTCCATAAAATTCAAGTAGGCTAAGATAACCATTCCTAGTGCCAAATGATGACTCCATTAAAAAGTAAGAATGTGGTATTGTGAAGAAAAATTTGAAATATAGCATGTATGTGTTTCAAGACAATAATATTATCCACTCTTTAACAAGTGATTTTGGAGAAATTATAAACTACTTTTTTGAAATGTATAGCTTAAAGATACAAAATTTAAGGCTTAGATCAATTTATTTTTAATGTCATACAATTTCACAGAAAGGAAAGGTAGTTTGGTATTTCAACTAGATTTTAATAACAATTTGAAAGGAAACTATTTGACATGTTCTATACAATTAGTGTAATCCTAAATATTCTTACATATCAAATTACTGAAATTTTAAATGCCATTGTCACTTTTTAAAAAGGTTTGTAGTATTACTCATTTAAAAACTGTGATTGTTTAATTATGGCACTATCTACATATTTTTTACACAATGAAACATTTATAAAATTTATGCTACATTGAAAATCATCTTAAGAATCTCCAGGATATTTATAGTTACAGGACCTAAGGAAAAGCACATTTAACCAAATCTACTCTTCTGTCAGGTATTTTACTAACTATCTGACTTTTCTGTAATTCACGCTAGCACACATGAGCAAAATTAGGACATTTCAACATTAACTATAACTTTTATTTCAAGATTTCCTCTTTAAATCTGTAACTTAAAACTAAATTTTCTACAAAAGTATTAAAGAATAGTACTCATTAAACTAAAAAGGTAGTTGTGGTACCTTTGTACATCTCTCAATTTTCTGTGCCTATACTTCATTAGACAGACCCATTTGGGTCTAGGGGTGAGATTTGTGTAAATTTTTTATGGATATAATTCAAAGGAATGTATACAAACACTCCTAGGCAAATGAATATTTTGAAAACAGCAGGAAAAATCTGGTATGTCATGCACAGGGGAACCCCAATAAAATTACTAGCTGACTTCTCAAAACAAAAAAGGCCAGAGGTAGTATACATATTCTAACTACAGCTGAATAGTAATTCTATGTTTAGTACTACTAGCCTTGGAAAATGAAGATACCATATAAACAAACAGATTTTGCTCCTATGAAAATATCCTTGTCTGGCTGAAGCGAAAGGAAAGAACATCTGATGATAACTTCAATTACATAAAATATGAAGATCAAGGGCTGGCCTGATAGCTCAGCGGACTAAAGCACCTGCTTAGGCAGAGCGCAGCGGCCGGGGTCCAATCCCCCACTAGCCATGCCAGCCCTGCCCACAGGGCACACTGAGACAGCAATTGAAAATGGGCATGGTGGCACACGTCTGTAATCCCAACACTTAGGAGGCTAAAAACAGGAGAATCACTATGAGTCTGATCTATGTGGTGAGACCCTGTAGATCCTATCTTCAATATAGAAAAAAAAAAAAAGATCAATGGAAAATGGTAATTATGGAGGCAAATTTAAAAGACAATATTAGTAGGTTTCTAGTTTTCTTCTCTTATTTTAAAGACAATCAGGGTCAGTGATATGGCTCTGTGATCCAGCACCTGCCTGGCAAGCACAAGGTCTTGAGTTCAATTCCTGGTACCCAAAATAAAACAAAAAGACTTCAAAGTATATTATAACAGGACAAAGGAAAAAAGACTAAAGCTATCCTGAAGCAAAGTTTCAACATATCACTGGAATTTAGTATTATTTTAAAGTAATACATTAAGATGTTAAAATGTATATTGTAATTCACAGTTCAAATGTTACACTTAAAGGGGTAGAAAAAGATACACTAAACAAACGCAACAATAAAGCTGGTATGGACCTAATAATATCAGACAAAACAGACAAAATAACTAGAACGTTACTATAGATAAGGAGGCACAATTTGTAATAATGAAAGTATCAATAAATCAAAACAATGACAAACATATATGTATCCTAACAACAGACTCAAAAAACAAACAAAAAAAGGAACAAAAATTCCTTTCTTTCAAAAGTGGAAGGTACACAATGACTCCACAGTAACAGTTTAAGGTCTCAATATTCCACTCCATGATGGACAGAACAAGTCCACAAGGAATTCAGCAAGTAAAGAGAAGTCAGCAATATCAATGAGGTTGGTACAATGTATACAGAGCACTATAACAACAGAATACTCTTTTGAAGCATACAGGAAATATACTGAAATATTCTAATGAATCTTAACAGATTAAAGATATACTAACTGTCCTTTAGACACAACAGAATTAAAGTGAAGTCAACAACAGAAAGAAACCTGGAAAACCATTAGTGTTCGGAAATTAAACACCATGTATTTATATAAAGCACAGGTCAAAGAAGAAATCACAAGAGAAATTAAAAGATAGTTGTATGTAAAAAAGCCAATCACCACATAAATAAAATTTCAGTGAGGCCTCTAAGGCAGTACGCAGAGGTTAACTTGTACCTTTACATGTCTGTTAGAAGAGAATGATCTCAAATTAACTTAATATCTTTAAAAATTATAAAAATTTGTCCACACCTGTAATCCCAGCACCGCTGAGTCTAAACTGCATAGTGAGACCCTGTACCAAAAACTAAAAAATAATAAAAATTAAAGAGTGTGATTAGAAATTAACGAAATAGAGAATAGAGAAAAAAATTGAAAATATTAACAAAATCGAAAGAACTTTAGCTAGACTAAAAACTGTAAGACAAAAGTTAGTAGAATAAGGAAATGCAATTAGTACCACCAGTCCTACAGAGAGTAAATACATTAAAAAAGGAATGCTGTGAATAACTTTCTGATAGCAAGTGAGACAATTTACACAAAACTCCTACAAAGAGCCAAATGACCAAAATGGCCTCACGAAATATAGATTTTAAATTCACTTATAATAAGCAACCAAACAGCAATTATAAAAATAGTAATACTGGCAAATTCTATCAAACATTTCAAGAAATTGTACCAGTCCGTTACAAACAAGCCTGTTTCATTCTGTGAGGCCAACTCTATCTTCATACAAAAGCCAGAAAGTGAGATCACAAGTCTAAATCATGACAGCCCAACATTCTTGTGAATATATGCCCAGATAGTCTCAACAAAATGTGGCAACCCACATTCAATCGCATGGCAGAAAAATCACTGTAGCCAGATTATGGTGACCACGCCTGTAATTTCAGCATTCTTGAGAGGCTGACACATGTGGATGTCAAGACTGAGCTCAGTTACGACAACTCAGTGAGAACCTATCTCAAAATTTAAGAATAAAAATAGAAAGGTCTGGGTTCAACTCCCAATACCATAAAATAAAAGCAAACAAAACATTTAAATAAATATTCTATGTTCATGGACAACTGGATATTAGCATGGCAGTTCTCTAAGTTCTTCTACTGACTGAATACAATCCTCATAAAAGTCTCAAGTTATTTCTGCATTAAATGGATAAAATTCATCCACCAGGGTAAAATAATTTTGAAAAGGAACAAAGGTGAAAGAGACTACATTTCCCTATCTGAAAGTTCACCATAAGGAAAGCCAGTCCTCAAGATCGTTTGGTACTGACATAAGGACAGAAGAGCCAATGAAATTACGAGTATGTAAAGGAAACTGTTTTCAAAAAGACACCAAAATATTCATGGCACAAAAAACAATCTTCAACAAATAGTTCTGGGACAATTACGTGTCAAATTATCCACACAAAAAGTGCATTTTAACCCTTGCTTCATACCATAAACAAAAGAGATCATAGTTCTAAGAGCTAAAAATATACAACATCTAATAGAAGAAAATATACAACACCTACAGACCTTTGATAAAAAAAATTTTTTTACAGTAAGATACCAAAAGTGTAAGTCATAAAATAAAAATTATCGGTTCGATTTATTGAAACTAAAGGCTTTTGTACTTTGAGACATTTAGAAATCAGACAAGCCACAAACTTAGAGAAAAACACGTGCAAATTATGTATCTGGTAAAGAACTTGTCTTTAGGATTTATAAAGAATTCTTAAAATGCCACAATAATGATCCCACAATTAAAAGCTGAGCAAAAGATTTAAGTTTGCTTCAAAGAAAATATACACAGAGCTAACGCGACATGAAAATATCTTTACCATCATCACTCACCAGAAAATGTAAATTAAAACAATGACAATGGCCACAGGAACAGCTCTCCTACAAAAGAAAGTCCACAGAGCTGCACAGAGGTGGAGGGACTAAAAATACACCACTAGTACAAAATACGAGCCTCTTTGGGAACCTGTGATTTCTGTCAACATTCAAACAATTCCACACCTATTTTACTTACCCCAAAGGAATGTCCATACAAAGACCTGTCAATATTATTCACAATCTGCTGGACAACCCAAGGTCCACTGATTTGTGAACGAGCAAAGTGTGGTATGAATGCAATGGAATACTATACAGCTTTAAGGAGAAGTTCCTACTTGTGTATGACACAAAATGCGTAAGCCTCCAAAATGTTACACTGACAGATGCAAGTACTACATTTTACATGTTTCTTATATTGATTGTCCAGAAGAGGGGAATCTATATATAAAGCAAATTAGTGGTGGCCTGGAAATGGTTATGAGAATAGTAAGTGAAGCAGGGACAATCTTCTGCACTAGATAAAAATGTTCTAAAACTGGGTTGTAGGAAAAGTGGCACAACTTAAATTTTTTTAATAAATCCCCAAATGCAGCCAGATGTGGCAGCACATGCCTGTAACCCCAGCGCCTTGGAGGCTGAAGCGTGAGCATGGCCAGGAGAGCGAGGCCAGCTTGGGCCACACAGTGAATTCAAGGCCAACCCAGAGTACACAGCAAGACCCTGTCTCAAAAACCCAGAAAGAGAAGTCCAAGATGGATCCATAAAAGTGTACGTTATGTTATGCCACGGAAACTGCACCTCACTACAGCTGTTAGCACAGAACAGAACCCAAATGCGATACTGCGAGCAACACAGCACGGCCATCAGGACACTGTCTGAAAGGAGAATAGCTATAAGAGTGCCCATTTTTTTAAATAAAGTACCAAAAAATTAAACCAGAGCAATACATAACATCCTCATTGACAGAGAATGGAAAGGGAGCACATTATTCTGAACAGTAAAGAAAGAGGAAAGCAGCATAAACAGAAGACCCAAAAGAGGGCAGCAGAAGTTGCCCCAAGAAGGTTGGTTATGATAAACCTGACAGGTATAAACACTATCAGATAGGTTAAAAATATTTACAACAATAGTGTACTACTACGCTTACATCCATGCACACACACACACAGAAAGATTACACACACAAGACAGAAGCTGTAAATACTTAACAATAAAATACTTAACCAGCGACATGCTTTGCAAAATACAGAGGCACAAACATCATTGGGACAAAGGTCACTATGAAGCCACTTAATGTGGAGCAGACAATTTTAAATTTGTACCCATATATGTCTCAGCTCACATAAAGAAAATTTTTTTCAATGAAACACTGCTATGCTGATTACTTCCTTTCTAACATTTACTACCCTCCATCTGCGCATTTCTTTCTTTTATGCGGAGCCACACTGAAACTCCACCCCCTATTTACCAACTCAAAATGTGTTCTCATATATAAGAAGTTTAAGAAACCAAATAGGTTTCAATTTCAGATTTTAACAAAGTGAAGTTATTCTAAGTAGAAAAAATTAGACATAATACAGATCACACATTTCCTTACTAGCTAATTACTAGTTTAGAGGGCAGGCAATATATACTTTTTAAAAATTGTGTTGTGATAATTCGGGAGCAAAACAACCTGGGTTTAACCCACTTAAGCTGTGTAATGTAGAATGCTGCTCTGAGGCCAGGGAGGGGGCTTTCAGAGACAGGGTGCTTGCCTAACATGTACGAGGCCCCAGGCTTGATTCCCAGCCCTACAAAAAAGAAAATAAACTGCTGCTTTATCTGTTTTCACATCTTTAAAATGAGGGTGGGGAGTGGGAGGGGGAAGATGTGTGAGATAATTCACATAAAAGTATAGAAAAAAATTATTGACACACAGTAAGTCCTCAAGAAACATTATTTGTGATTTACTGGGTAAGAAAACTGCAAAAAAAAAATATTTTTTTTCCTTAGTGACATTCCTTTAAAATACAATTTAAGAGTCAGGTGTGGTGGCACAGGCCTGTGATCCTAGCACTGTGGGGTCTAAGGTAAGGGTGATTGCTGTGAGGACAAGGCTAGCCTAGGCCCTGGGAGGCTCTGCCTAAATAGAAAACATTTTAAACTGTAACAATTTGATGTTGTTTAATAAACATATAAACCATATTTACTGTACTTGAAGAATTCTAAGAGTATAGATGCCACTCAACTATAGAACACTATAGAATCTTATAAAGATTACCTAGTTTCACATGTAGAAGACAAATTCATAAAGCAGACACCTGAATTTTACAAATTTGGAAATAACCCAATCAATGTAAAGCTCCTATAAATCTCATGCATAACCACCAATGTTTTAAAAATCAAATTTTAGCAAACAGAACTATATTTTAAAGTTCCTTAAGACACCGAACTGTCCCCAAGTCACTACTGAAAAGAATCAATGAAAATCGATCTGTGAGTGTTTAAGTTAAAGCTTTGTCCTCAATAAAGGAACAAAACATTTAAAAACAGATTTTACCGTTTCAAAGAAATCATATAGTAATCACGCAGATGGTCTATCATTCCCACTGCGAAGAATATGCCTGGAAGATACACCTCTGATACAAAGTTAGAGACAAAGTTAGACATTGCATCATTAGATGTAACTGCAAAACACAGAAACACCATGAACGCCCATACATAGGAAGTGGCTGAGTGAACAACATCGCAGCTAAACAGCGTAGTAGTACCGCTTGTCTGGAATGAAGAATAACAAAGATTCCTATAAACTAAGAGAGAGAGTACAAGAGCATACTATTGAGCGAAAAAGTGCAATAGTGAATGTCATCCTTCATGTGAGAAAGGCAGATACAAAATACATGTGGGCAGGGAGACAGCTCAGTGGCTTAAGCACCTGCCTCGCAAGCGCAAGGTCCTGATTTTGATCCTTGGTACCAAAAGAATTTTTTCAAAAGTTGTGATTTCTGTAGAACATGTAGAAACATTACAAGTACACAAAAAAGATTTGAGAACTTGTGAAAGAATTTAGGTGCCAACCCAAGAGTTACTAATGGTCAAAGGTAGAACAGTGTGCGCAATCCGACAATGACAGCATTAGATTTTGATTCACAGGAAAAAAAAAAAAAAAAAAAACCCTGAACACCCAGGAATCCACACTGATATACTTAAATGAAGTAATAGGTGGGTGGTAAGTAGATGAAAGCACAGCTTGTTTTATAAGAAGTCCAAGAAATAAAGGTTGAAGGGCAAATCAGAAAAATAACCATCAGACAAACACTGTAGCATTAATTGGTTTTGACAAGATTTTAATGGGCCAGCGAAATAGCTCAGGGGACTAAGTGGCTGCTTTGGTAAGTGCAGGGACTGTGGTTACCCAGCACCACATGCAGTGCCGGCCCTGCCCCCAGGGTGCACTGAGCCTGCGACCAAATCTGGGCACGGTGGCACATGCCTGTAATCTCAGCACTGGGGAGGCTGAAAACAGGAAGATCACTACGAGTCTCAGCTGTGTAGTGAGACACTGTACCAAATACATAAAATTTTTAAAAAAGATTAATTACTAATGCAAAAAAATTTGTGGCCTTAAGTTTGAGAAGAAAATGACATGGATAGCCTCAAAGGATCTCCACCAAAGTATTATCCCTAAAGGGAAAGATGCTAACTTTAAGGTAAAGATGCCTGGAGACATCACCTTGATTAACTGGTCATGATTAGCAAACTGAAATAAAAACTTCTTAAAATGACACAGTATGAAGTACCTTTCATATGAACCTTAGACATGATGCATTTTATGCTATTTGTGCCAAAAAGGCCAAACCTTATTCTATGACTACATCAAACAAAACTGAAAACAAAACACCTGAACAATACTCTTCAAAATGTCAATAGTTGTAGGAAAAAATATTGAAGAGATGGAAGGAGATTAAGAAGCAATAACAAAAAATGCAAGTGAGCATCCACATAGGTTTCTGGAACAGAAAAAGAATACTAGTGAAATTCAATAGTGACAGTGTAAGTTGGTTTTGATAACTGCACAGGTTACAGTGTTAGGGAGAGCTGGTGTTTGGGGAAGGCGTGACACATGAAAAATCTGTACAATTTTGTACAAAATTTGATAGTTGCTTTGCGACAGTATTACATTATGTACCAGTAACTCAGGCTGGCCTTGAACTCACTATGTAGCCCAGGCTGCCCTCAAATTTGCAGCTCCCAAGTGTATGCCACCATGCTAGGCCTATGCAATTTTTTGACAAGGACTAAAATATCAGTTCAAAATAAAACATTAAATACAATGTCACTTCTACTGTTCTGTACTACAGTGGATTAAAACAGCATTTAAGACCACCTTTATTTTGTCCCAAAGAAACTTGAATATAAAAAGTATAATTTCAAGTTAAAATTTAAAACTTTGTTCTAAGACTGAAGCTATGAAATGGGGCAACACTATTTCTTTTGGTCTTCAAATATGTCATCAAACACATTTTCTTTGCTTCTACTCCCATCTTCCCCCCCACCCCATCTTTTTTTCTTTTTCCTTTTTGGTGATACTGAAGAGTAAACTCAGGCCCTTCACACTGAGCTCCATCCCCAGCCCTTTTAATTTATTTTGAAACAGGGTCTTATGCAGTTGCAAAGCTGCCTGGGCTGGGATCCTCCTGCCTTGGTCTCACAGAGTGCTAAGATTCCAGGCACGCATCATCACCCAGCACTCCACTACTCTCCTTTTTCTAAGTGATTACCTAATTTGAAGGAAGTTAACACAGAGTACATTAACAGCAAGCTCAAAATGAAGTTTAAGAACATGGAAACTTATTTAATGACAATAC
This sequence comes from Octodon degus, assembly GCF_000260255.1. NCBI lineage: Eukaryota > Metazoa > Chordata > Mammalia > Rodentia > Octodontidae > Octodon > Octodon degus. The sequence continues at coordinate 2,827,045 of NW_004524659.1, read as the reverse complement.
ACTTGAAACTACACATCTTTAAAGAACTCCACAATAGTCCTATAATAAAAGTTTGTTTCTGGGTGAAAAATTCAGCATGGAAAGGCTCAGGTGAACAGCAGTTAAGATCAACAGCTCCTCTGCGTATGGCTTATACTCTTGGTTTGGATTGGGAGTAGGGTGAACTGAAAGGAAAGGTTTTTTTTAAAAAAAAAAAAAGAAAGAAAGAAAGAAAAGAAAAAGAAAACAGTTTTTAACTACAAAATGTATTCACAGTTGACCATAATTGACTTTTAAAGAACAAATCGTCTACATTTTTAGGTGATCTCTCAAAATCAGTCCTGTGTTCTAAAATATCCATTAACTAGTGGAGACTTACGCTCACCCCCTTATCATTAAAATACATATTCATAAAACTTTTACAGTTGTGCTGTTCTAGTTACAAATAGCTTCTACTTTTCTAGGACATAATTTTACTTTGTTTAAGCAAGAATTCATTACAGAAGCTATAAATAACCTTTAAATATTTAGCCATGAATAGAGGGTGGACTGGCATTGATGGCTTATTTTAGTACTAATGCAGAATGCTTTTTAAAAGCTACATTTTAGCATGCATCAAGCTAATGATTAATACTTGCAGTGTAATTTTCAATGTTAGACTAAATTTCTCTTCATTTTAAGGAGTCTTACTACAAGGAAATGTTATTTTAGTTATTTACTAGTTAAGTATACTTACAGAACGAAAATGTTAGGAAGACTTAAACATTAAGAAATTTTTATTTTAAAAATCTACTTTTTTAGTATCTAAACAAATTTTCCTTCTGTCCCAGTAAAAACTGTACACACAAGGAGGAGAAGTGCTTAAGGGATTTAAGAATTTAACAATCTGCTCTGTGGTGTATGTAGCACATATATGATTCAAAGACATTTCCACGCTCAACTCTAAATCATAAAATCCACAACATTTTAGAGGCCATGTTTCATAAAGATTTTACTTTAAAAAATGTGTTTACAAAATACTCTTCCAATCCAAGAGACTTTTCCATAGGATGATACATGTAGCTTTCTGCCTTAAAGATTACAGTGTTACATCCAAAGGGAAGAGGTCTTTTTAAATAGCCACCTAGCTGCAAAACCTATAAGGGAAGATTTTTTTTAAAGTGCCTTTAAAATGCGAAAGCGAGTAATATAATTGTTGAATCCACTGAAATTTTAAAAGTTTCTTTAAAACGGCCCATATGGTATGCACAACATCACAGCTGGTACAAAACTGCTTGTATTTAGTTTGAACACAAAAACAAGCGTATGAACAGTATTCTTTGAAAAA
>NW_004524659.1:2817644-2825604 GCF_000260255.1 Octodon degus | reverse complement strand
TCTTAGGATGTAAACTCCCATTTCCTAGCTTTTCTGTTGCAATCTGGCAGCTTTGAACTTTGAAACCCTTTTTGCAGTTTCCTCTGATGCTTCTGACAAAATTTCTTTTCTTTCTGGAATGGTGGGTAGTGCAGGGTGAGCAATGGCTGGGTGTGGTGTTAAGGAGGCTGATAAAAATTCTTTTTCTATTACAGTTCCAGAAAAAGCCTAGAAGACAAAAATTAGGTTTATGGTAATAAGACAAAAGATGCCCATAAAAGCTTTATCTTCTATTCACCAATTAGGTATTTCTTTTCTTTAAAAACAAGATTTTTTAATATATAATATATTAACATCAAGCTATTAATTATTCATAGGAAACCAAGAATCATAAAATTTTTTTAATTATATCACCAAATATAAGCAATGTTTATAGTAGTGAGGGGAGAAAATATAAAGTACAAAATGCATATTCTATCTGGGAAAAACAAAAATGATATATAAAACTCCCCAAATTTTTACACATTCTATTATGTCCAGCTCTGTGAAAATAATGTATTAAAATTTTTAAAGTTTTGATATATCAGCGAATGAAGAGCTATTGTATGATGGTCATGCTGCCTCCTAGTCAAAAGCTTAGTGTAACTGTTCAAATATTTTATTGCATCTGCCTCAATTTTATTTAAGTGATCGGTGGAAATTAAAAAATGAAAGTGCTGAGATTAAGCACCTTTCTAAATTTTAATACGAAAAGCTCAATGATGGAAATCACAAATTCCACAAAAAGTGACTTTAATTTCAACTTGGTGCTTGCTGAAGGTAATCTGCTCAGCTGTATGTTTAAATGGAACAAAATTAATACATAAATACCCAGAAATCTTTATGTATCTTTTTTTAAAGACTTTGGACATATGGAACCTCTCATATCTTTCATGTACAAGCTAAAACAATATAAACTTTCATTTTTTTAACTTCCCTTTATCAAATGTTCAAAGCTAGTTAAGACAATTTATCACTTAAACAGTTTTAAAAAATCAACATCTTCACCTCATCCCACCAATGAAAAAACAAAAAATGCTATCTTCCTCCCTTCCTCAAGATTCTGAACTCCAGCTCTTAAAACTCCAAGTTTATTTTTCTAAAAATTCCATTTAATCATGCTAAGAACAGAGCTTTTACATTATCTTAACATGCTTGAAAGACACAGTATGTTAGCACTGTAAAAAACTCTAAAAATGACATCTTTCAAAGTACTTTCCTTAATCATGAACTATTTATTTTGAAGTAAAAAGTTATAGCATCTATTACAGCAGCTCAATGATACAATGCAAAGCTAATAAGGGTAAAAATAAGTTCCATATCCTAGCTACCCTATGACGTGTTAAATCCCTACAAAAACTCAATTTTCAAATACTTACTGGCAAAAAATCTACATCAATTCCATGTTTTCTAACACAACGGCCAATTATTAAATAAGGTAAGACTTTCCAGGCCACCCATTGTCTTGGGATTGGGGCCATTTTAATCTTACACAGGATGTCTAAGTGCTAATAATGTTTATCCCCAATCACCATTTAGCGCATTTAGTACAATTAGCATAATCTGATACAAGTGATGACAGTTTTATCAATTTATATAAAAATATATATACAAAACTGTACATTGGTTTGATACAATATAAGTTTTCCAGTCTTCCTAAATACTTTTCTCTCAATATTTTTAAATTGAAAACTTCTAATATTCACCAAAATACAACAATAAAAATATCAAGTGGAAACCATAGTCATGCATTTCACAGACAGGAATACTTATTTTGGGTCTCTCAACCTCTCCTCCACCTCCACAAAATTATATGCAATATGGTCTATAAAAGCCTATGAGTATGTGCTAATTTTTCTAAGGAAAATGCCTACAGCTTTCATCAGATTAGAAAATGATTCCATAACCTTAAAGGTTTCACTGAAACAGGCCAGAACATAGGACTCTCAATAATTAGCTACCATGTAGGACAGGTGACCAAAATATACAGTGCCTACATTTTCAGAAGTTTATTATAGGGCCAGGGATATAGCTCAGCAGCATAAGCGCCTGGCTGGCAAGTACAAGGTCCCAAGTCCAATCTCCAGTACCACAATAAATAAATAACAAATGTTTTTACAGAAAAAGATACATTACTATCAATCCCCCTATCTTTGAACACACTTATCTCACAGTTTTCACAACTTTCTGAAACAGATCTGAAAGTCCTTTTTCATCAGTCTTTACAAAAGATAATCAAATACAGTGAACACTGCTACCAAATGCCATCAAACAGAAGGCAAGTGAGTCAAAACATTACATTGAATCCTCATCCACTTTTTTCACTGGATCTGGCACTGTGGAACTTTTGGGTCTTCCCTGAAATAAAAATGACCATGAAGTATACACATTCTGAATTAATTCAAGTATCAAGGCAGCTACTACTAAAGACACCCAAATAAAAGGACTTCCCGTACTGCTTCACAAAGTGGCAAGAATGGGAGATGAGTGTGCTCAAAACTACTACTACTGTATTTTTCATTTTTAAATTTTTTTCTCCATATTCTGTAGGGACTTGAAGTTTAACATATCAATACCTGATGGAAAATACGTGTTCCATGTTATGCCTAAGATGTTTGACATTCAGACAGATAGTGAGGTTAAACCCAACTGCGTATGTTGTAATAAGCTTCTCTTCTGGTGGGTTAACAACCTAAGTTTGCAGACCAAAAATTAGAGAAATAGAAGGGCTGCAAGGACAGCCAACATTTTGACCCTAGCCTTTCAAGGTCAGTGAAGATTCAGGACATAGGAAAACCTATACTGTATCATCATGTAACTCAGTTGTGTTCCAAATTTTCTGATCAAGGAAATTATGGGGCCACAGAGCAATGTGATCCATGTCATAGAGTGTGCCTAAGGAGAGTCACAGAGAAAACATTCTCTCAGGCTTTCACAGAGAGCAAATTGGTCAAGCAATTGCCGTGACTCATCCACATGGCTGACAGTGACAAAGGATCTGCAAACTGTGGTACAGAGTTACAGGATAAATCCTAAGGGTAATTGACTGACCTTATCAGATACAAAAGTTACATTTCTTGTTATATAGGTCTTGCTTTATCTTAGTCTTAACCACCCAGCAGGAAAGTATAAAAACAAGGTATATAAAGTAAAGCCATATTAATATGCTGAGCTGTGAAAGGCTCAAGTCAACAACTTCTGCAGATAACCCACTACTATTGTGAACTGCTGGGCTATGTTGGATTGTTTTGCTGAATTCATGTACCTATAGTATTTAGATGCCAATGGAATACCCATCTCTGACAGGACTAAACCAAAAAAGTGCATACAAAGAAAGGACCATTTTGTATCTGTACATACAGAACAGTTAGGATAGATATACAGCAACTTACACTTAATTCAATGAGAAGAAAGATTTGTACTAACAGTGTTTGGACAGGATATCCTGTCTGCATCTTGTACTATGGATAACCACTAAGAAGATAACAATGTACAATGTATTAATTATTGAAACTGTCCTATTAATCAGTTTTGAAACTGTCTCATTGCTATGTTTCTCAAAAACAAAACAAAACAAAACAAAACAAAACACCATTACTTTCTGATCATACACACAGATTTCCTTTAATGCTACCAAGACATTTAAAAAAGAACCATATAATCTAACCTACTGTATCTTCACATGACTATAGTCTGGCCCACTGGTAATTTTACTATAAACTATTAAAGGATTTTTCTACTCAAAAATGTACATATCAATTAAGATATTTTCAAATTCCTATTTCACAGAAATTAAATTTCAAGATAGTAATATTATACTGCTAGTGACTTAACTTTTTTTAAACAAATTATTATCTAAAAAGTATAAACCAAGACGGGCATGGTAATGCACTCCTATAATCCCAGCACTCAGGAGGCTGGGGCAGGAGGATCACCACGCTTTCTTAGGCCAGCCTGGGCTACATAGTGAGTTCAAGGCAGGCCTGAACTACACAGCAAGATCTTGTATCAAAAAAGAGTGCAAACCTAGAATTAATTAGATCCTGTGACATTCCAGGTTAAATAGTAAAAGCCAGCCAAAGATAATAAAGAGTAAAGAGCTCGTACACACCTCAGGTGCTCCCAATGAGGGCAAAGGTTTCCTTTGATCATTTTCTTGTGGTTCTTCTTCCAAAATGCTCTCACTGGTGTCACTGCAAGTGGCTTCTTCACAGCTAATACTCCTCAAAACTCCCCGCCTTTCATCAAATTCGGCAGCACTGCTCTCACTGGTATCACTACACACACTGTTCTCTCTGCTTCGAGACTTGAGAATTGATTTACGAGGGACATATTCTCCATTCACAACATCAACAAAAACTCTGTAATATTGGAAAAATATATGTTCACTTAAAAGGTAACTCATAAAACTGAGAGTAACTTTATAAAGATTTTTAAAAATCTTTTCTAGAAATTGATCTGAAATTTTATATCTAAAATTTTCATTCACAATACTTTCGCAGCCTCAAACATTTTATATTTTGAAAGACAAAATATTTTTTTTGCCTAATAAAATATAGTACGTTATTTATATGCATGTTCTTGGTGGCAATATTTGCAAAATTCTAATCAGTTTTATACCAACTTATGACATCTAGCAATTTTCACTGACTATGACAGTAAATATTTTCAAATGATAACTTCCTTAAAAAATACAACAAAAACTGAAATAGTGTAATTTTTATTCTGAAGAGGCAAATCAATATGCCAAGCATAATTTAGCTATAATAGGAAAGTGCTAACCTAGCCAATACAAATGCAAACTTTAATTTCTAAAGACATATAGTTTGTAGTACACCAAATGGGAATTATTTCAAAGCACTGGTGAAAAGGGGAAAGGAAAAGAATTACAATATCCCAACTGCTCTGTGCAGCTATAGGAGTGCAGGCTCTCAAATAGTAGGTTAATTCCATCAGGGCACCTCCCTTTTGTCAGGGAAAGCCTTCTGGGTTACAGACAACTTTTCAATTGAGTATCAGGCAGAAAAAGGAAGTAAAGAGTAGACTGTCATGTAGTCAGTGCTGTCATTCACCTGTAAATGTCAGCAGGAGTTCTGATTGTAGGCAACTCATGGGCAGAATGACCACTGCCAGAGCTATTCTTTCGTTTACGTTTGGCTTCTTCTTTCTTTTCGCTGAATTTTAAAGTTGTATTTTTTCCAGTATTTATCCGAACCTAAAAAATTGTATAGCAAACATTAAAAACTCAGAAATTTAACCAAAGCCCAAAGTAAAACAAATTCTATAATAAAACAGTAAGAGACATAGTTGACATTTTTTTGTACAAACTGCATCGTCAGATTGGGCAAAAATGTCTTCACCTTATCATACTTGTATAACATGAAATTAACTCTCTTTCCATCACCAATTCTAGCCTTTGATGTCTTCATTATTGTATAGAAAGCAAAATACATTTAAACTAAATGCTAAACTTTCACCTCACTCTGATACAAATTTTAGCTAAAATCATATATTGCAAAACAAAGAGCAGAATTAACCAAAAGAAATATTGAGTAAGATTGTAACATTTAGGTTACAAAAGCAGTACTAAATAATGTGTAACTATTTCAAATTTTTAAAACACCTTTAATTTTAGAAACCAAAGGACTAAAAACTATCCTGTTCAAGATTAATGTTATTCTTCTATTCCCACTCAACATTTACACTACAATTTCAGTAGTCTTAATCACTGTGAAAATTTTCTTTATTTCTTTTTTTTTTTTTTTTTTTGTGGTACTGGGGATTGAACTCAGGACTTTGCACTTGCAAGGCAGGTACTTATGCCGCTGAACTATCTCCCTGGCCCAAAATTTTTCTCTTAAAAAGCACCATAAGTGATAATACTCAAATTATACCCAAAATTAGTAAAGTGAAAAGTATACAAACCCTCTTAGGTTCAACAGTATGAGAAAAGTATATTGTTGGTACAGAATTATCTCCAGTCCCCAAAGCATCATGGTCATTGTCATAATCACTACCATCACCACCATCATCATCTTCTTCTTCCTCTTCTTCTTCATTACTGTGATAAGAATCTGAGCCATTCACTGAACAGTTCAATTTACCATTCACCTGACCACTGAGTAGTTTTGAACTTGCAACACCCTTAGGACAACAGCTAGGAGTAAGGAGGTCTGTTACTTGCTGCATCACAGTTATATTTGTGTTCTCATCTTCCTTCTCCTCTTCAGAAGAGGTTGTCTCTTCTCCATTTGTAATCACAGTGTCAGGTTTACTAGTAGGGAGAAAGGAAATAGTAACAACATGAAACAAACGCATTACAGCCTGACATAGTCTAATTTCCAGTTCATTTCAATTGGTAAAAATTAAAATTTTTGTATAAGGTTAATTTTTATTAGTATTTTTGCAGTATATCATTGACTACATTCATCATTGGGAACTGGTACATGTATATAACACAACTTAAAAACAAAAATATTTTTAAACAAGAATTCTAGATAACAAACAAAAGACAAAGTGTTTTGATAGAAATTAACAAAAAGCATTGTTAATATGCCACTTCTGTATACTGTAGTTATTCAAATTTAAGTAAATATATGCACTAAATTACCTTTGGGTACAGGCCAGACACAATATATAGTATCGTTAGTAGAATAAGAGCTTGTAAGAAATTTGAGTAATATGTATTTCTATTTAAAGATCAGAAATTAATGCCACAAAATAATTATTTTCTATTTCAACATCTGAATATTTCACAAATATGTACTGTTGTAATTTTTAAAACTAAAGAATTGAAACATATGCACATATTTTTATATATGAATGTATATCTATCATGCTTCATTCTATAAAAGATTTACAGGAATAACAAAACCAAAATTGCAATAGAACTGAAATAACATCACACAAAAATAGAGAATCGTGACTAAGAAAATCACAAGATCCAACACTGGTTTTAAAAAGCAAAATAGTACCAGTTAATCAAAAAGACCTAAATTTATAGGTGAAATGGTAAGGGGAAAAAATCTTTTGTGCGTCTTGTCCTATTTTTCACAGAAACTAATTACTGCATATGGTACATCATTTAAGCAAAATAATATAAGAACTTACGTAGCAGCAGACTTCATTTAGCACTTTGACAACTCTAAGTGAGTGCTAATGTGCATTTCAAGGAGCAGTTTGGTAAAGTTTCTCATACATGAAACTACCTGACCGGATTACAAACTGACTGCTCCATAAATAGAAAGTTTGTAAATGGAAAGCAAGGACAAACATGTTAAAGTATCAAACTCAAATTCAAAGTGAAGTTTTTCTTTTTAATAAGTCAAGGATGGAGCATTATTCTGAGTGTAATAAAATACTTCAACTAAAATATAATGCATTCATAATTATTAAAAGTCAACTACGTGATATAATTATTCGTAACATAAAATACACCTAAACTTTTATAATAAAAAATGTTGATTTAACATGTATGTGCATACACATGCATTGGGACGTATGCAAGCACTCAGTCCTCAAAGAAAATACAAGAAATTAATATTTATCTTAGCATAGAAGGATAACTGATAATTTCATGTACTATGCTTTTCTGCATTTTCCTCAATGTGCGCATATTATTTTATTAATAAGGAAATATGTCCAGAAACAACTTTAGATACCTGTAAAGTTCACCCAGTAATTCCTCTTGTCTCTCTAGTTCCTCAAGTCGAGCCCACAGTTCTGTATCAGCAAGAAAATTCTTGGATTTTACATCATTAGCAAAATCTGCTTCAAAAATATCTGAAGTTTTTGGTTTAGAATGAGGTTTATGAGCAATTCGCTGTTTTCCTATTTAAAAAAAAGAGAAAGAGAAGACATAACTGTTACTAGTCAATATTAAAAAGGTATAAACCCAGACATCAGTGAGCTTTTCTTTTGGGGTAAGTCGGATATTGAAACA
>NW_004524659.1:2807644-2812644 GCF_000260255.1 Octodon degus | reverse complement strand
AAACACTAATCACTTTAACAAATAATTAAAAAATTAATTTTTACAGAATTTCAGAAGTATTTACAAACATCTTTATTAACTGATAAAACAACACTGCATGTTACTTCTACAGCAAAATTAACCTATTATTTTTAAATCATCCTTAACTCAGAATCTATAATTTGTCCGTAAAAGATCTGGGCTGAAATCCTTTGTAGTACCTATGAGAAAAGGATATTTTTATAGCTTCAAAAACTGAAAATCTGTAATTTGCCCAAAAATATTTGAAATCTTTTGAACTACCTATGAAAAGGACACCAAAACTAAATTGTACAAATTCTGAAGTCTTAAAAACTTAAGTAATCATTTTCACCTGTAAACAAAATACTATTCATTAAAAAAATATTTTGAGAGTAGAATCATGTATTGTTGAAAGCAATAACATTATAGATATAATAAAAATTATTTGCTAAAGCCTAATAAAAGTTACGAACATCATCTGAGAGGAGTCTTAACCTAGCCATGTATTCACAGGTACTGAGCAGAATGAAAGCTATAAATACAAGTCTCTTCTGAATCTTCTGTGACTACTCCATTCTCCACCTTTCTTTCTGTGTGCTGCATTTTTAAGTATTCTTTGAGCAGTTTCATAGGACGTGCCCCCTGGTGGATATGTTAGCAAACCTCTACATGATTGCTTCATAAACTGGTACAAAGGTTTGGACTTCTGCTTTAAAGGGGAGACTGAATACCTGCACTTAGTACTTACTTCTCCTGCCTCCTCCATGTATCTCAGTAACATAAGTTTTTTGGGATTTTTTTTAAGACATAAACCTATGAAGATATATCTGTAGAGAAATAAATGACAAAGGATATCAACCAAATTTTGCAGACTTGACAAGTGAAAATTAAATTAGCACAACAAGAAAAGTTGAAACCTAACTGTAAAAGGAAAAAGTCATAGCAAGTCCATTTGTGGACAAGGCTACTCACTTGAAAACATTTCTGAGGGAAGACTAAACTGAAAAAAAGATCTGGGCCAACATCTGAAAGAAATATTAGGTCGCAACACTCCAACCTCAAAAGCATAGCCAGGTGACTTCCCCTTTCTTGACTAAAGAGAAAATGTACAGCACAGTGCTTCCCAGAGACAGTAAGGGAGGCCCAAAAGTAAATGTCTTTGTGTGCATAAGGGAATTACTTCCAAGTTAAGGCACCCTCCACCTGGTTCCCAGAGCACTAGATGAAGATCAGAAGACTCCCATGGAGAATGCTCACCAACCCAAAAGCTGCTAGTATTTAAGAATTACTCAATGACAATGATCAGGTTGTGATCTTAACTCTCTAGAGAACAATTAGATCATTCAACAACCCTTCTCAGGACATATTTCACAACAGTTTTTAAGTATGGTTTATCAAGAAGCAACAAAATAATAAAAATAAAGCCTTCAACATTAATGCCAGGGAGGGGGAGCTGGCATACACAAGAAAACTTTAAAAGAATTATCAAAAAAAGCACAGCACTCATGAAACAAGAACTGGGTAGTACAACAAAGTAATATCCAAAAACAAAACAAAACACAGATCTCTGTGGATTAATGTTCAGAAACTTAAAAAAACTTGAATTCAAACATCAAGTACAAAAAGTCACTTAAAAATATGTAATGAATGGAGAGACAACAGCAAAAGAAATAATACTATTTTCCAAGACCTATACGATGTGAATCTGCACACCAAAAGGATACACCAAATATCTATGAAATGAATCTGAAAGGATCTGTAATGAGGCATGACACTGCCACATTTCAGAAGGCAGGCAATAAAGATCAGTAAGGAACCCACAGAACAAACAGGCTGCATACAACAGAAAGAGAATGGCATTAAAATACAATGGTAGTAAAAGAAATACTCCAGCCACACAAAATTTCAAAAAATGGACCTCCATGTACTTTCTCAGTTACAAAGACTATGCCCCCAACAAAGTAGGTTAAAAAAAAAAAGATACCATGGGAAGCACAAAATAAAATAAATAAGAACAAAAAACATGGGAGAATTACAAAGACACAAGAAAATAGTTCTCCTTTGCTCAGTTTCAAACTGATCCAAACTGCAGCAAAGCAATGAAAGACTGCAGTAGTAAGAGCTCTTAAAAAAGTGAAGAATAAGTGATAGGTACGTAACAGCCGTTAATTTCAATTATACACTGGTATAACAATGAAATGAAATATTACTTTTAAGTATGAACATGGATTGAGCAAAAATTGTGATTCAACAATATTTAAAAGATTGGGAAAATATCTTCAAGGAAATGCAACCCAGAATTACATTATCTCATCCCAGTCAGAATGGTTATCAGCAAGAACACAAAAATCAAACTGGGCTGCATGGCACACGCCCATAATCCCAGCAAACTGGGTGAGGCAGGAGGGCCTCAATGTTTAAGCCCAGCTTGGACCCCTTAACAAGACAATCTCTTTAATTAAAAAAAAGTACAATAAAAAGAGGGTTAGGGATATAGCTCAGTATAATGGCCCTGGATTCAGTCCCCAATACTGTCATCAATCAATCAGTAAATTTTAAAATGCTGGAGAAGATGCAAGGGGGGGGACCCTTCTACACTGCTGAAAAGTAAATCAGCCACTATGAAACTCATTATGAAGGTTCCTCAAAAAGAAAAAATCCTAAAGCTCAAGCCACCATTTGATCAATCATACCACTCCTCAGTATATCCTCCAAAGACTTAAAGTCAGCACACTAATTTTTTGCAGTACCCTTCCCAATAGCTAAACTATGGAAACAGATGAATAAAGAAAATGTAGTACACAGACAGACTGGACTATTATCTATAAGAAAATAAGTGGAATTGGAGATTATTCTGTTGACTGGAATAAGCAAAAACCACAAAGTCATATACTGCACGCTTTCTCTATTACGTGAAATTTGAGACGGATGGATGAATGGACAGATGGATGAACAGACAGAGACAGATACAGAGAGAGACAGAGATACAGACCACAAGAAAGGAGAAGGGAAACTATTAGAGAAAAGGGAAGGAGGGGGACTGTGCAATATCATATAAACATAAAGAAGGCAATATTGAGGAAAGGGACAAAAGAAACCATAAACTATACAGAAAACAACAAAACAAGAAAGTGGGTACCTCTCCATCACTAATTACTGTACATGTAAATGGATTAAACATCTCAATTACAAGGCACAAATAGGGAGAATAAAAGTTTTAGAAGGATTTTTTTTAAAGGACATATTTTTTTTTAAAGGACATATACAGCCATGGAGATAGCTCAGCAGTCAAAGCACCTGCCTAGGCAAGCACAAGCATTCGGTCCCCAGTACTGCATGCTGTGCCGATGCTGCCTCCTCAGGTGCGCCAAGCCAGCCACCAAGGCCGGGCATGGTGGTGCACACCTGTAATCCCAGAGCTGGGGAGGCTGAGACAGGAGGATCACTATGAGTCAGAACTGCATAGTGAGACTCTGTATGAAAAAAAAAAAAGAAAAAAAGAGGACAGGATCAGGAGCCACATATGTACACCAAGTATATACCTTCATGACCTGACCAGACATGCCTAGAATTGTGGTCCATCAATCTCCTGGGAGGATCCTAAAGACAAATTGAAATTCCACCCTAACCACAGTATAAATCTTTCAGCCAGATATGGTGCACACACCTGTGATCCCAGCAGCCTGTAATCCCAGCACTTGGGAGTCTGAGGTGGAGGATTGCCCTAGTCCAGTCTGGGCTACATCATGAGTTTAACAATGGCCTGTAGCAAGACCCCATCTCAATAAATAAATAAGTAAACAATCAAACAAACAAATAAATTTTCCATCCAAAATGGAATGAACCAAGCTAACAGTGATTATCTGCAATCCCAGCACTCAAAAGACACAAGGATTGCTACAACATCAGCTTGAATTACACAGCAAGACCCTGTCTTAGAAACTAGCCCCCATTTTTTTTTTTTTTTTTTTTGGTGGAACCGGGGATTAAACTCAGGTCCTTGCACTTGCCAGGCAAGCACTTACTCTACTGAGCCATCTCCTCTGGTCCCTTTTAAACTAATTTTTAAATGAAATGAAACTAAAAATCATTAATAGAAGAAAAACTAGAATATTCACAAACATGGAATTTTAACCAATCAATTGATCAAAAAACAAAATCACAAAATTCATTAGAAAATACTTCAACAAAGAAAATTAAAACCCACTAAAACTTAAGGAATGCAACCAATGCTAACAATAGTTTATAAATACCTACTTTTAAAAAAAAAATCCCAAATCAGTAACCTAAGCATACACTTAAACTCAAAAGAAAAAAACGAACTTTAACTCAAAGCTAGCAGAACAAAAACAATGCTTAGGAAGAAATAAGAGAAAAATCAATGAGACGAAGCTTTGCAAAGATCAGTAAAATTGACAAATTTTTACCTAGATTGCCTAAAAAAAAAAGAGGAAAAAAAAGATATAAATTATTAAAAAATCACAAAAGTAGGAACATTATATTTTATAAAATTAAATAGGATTATGGATAACTGAATGCCAAGAAACTGGATAATCCTGATAAAATAGCCAAATTCCCAGGAAACAAAACCCAGCAAAATTCATTTAAAAACACACACACACACACACACACACACACACACACACACACAGATCTAGTAACAACTAAGAAGAATAATCAAAAACCTCCCATACCAAGGAAAAGTCCAAGAAAAAGTGGATTCACAGACAAATTGTATGAATCAAAGAATTAACATCAATCCTTTTCCAACTTTAAAACATCAAAAAGGAGGAAGTAAATTCTATGAGGCCAGGCAAAGACTTTAAAAGAAAATTATAAGTTAATATCTCTTTTGAATGCCTATACAAAAATATGTATGTGTAAATTTCCTCAGCAAAATACTGGCAGGGCTGGAGAGATGGCTCAGTGGTCTAAAGCACCTACTTAGAACAAGCTTGGCAAAGCATTGGGGACCGCGGTTCAATCCCCCAGCACCACAT
>NW_004524659.1:2800756-2807544 GCF_000260255.1 Octodon degus | reverse complement strand
GCTGAGCTGGCCACACACACCTCTCTCTCTCTCTCTCTCTCTCTCTCTCTCTCTCAAATAAATAAATAAATAAATAAATAAATAAATAAATAAATAAAATACTGGCAAACCTAAACACAGGAGCCAGTACAATATGACTTCTCTTCCTCCATAAAATGAAAGGATGATTCAGCGTAGTAAAGTCAACTAATACAATAATACAATACATACAGCACATGAACAGAATGAAGGGAAAAGCCAATAACCTCAAGACCACTCAGAACACTATGAATAAAAAGTGTTACTTACATTTAACTGTGGAGTACCCCCCAATATCACACCTACTAAGGGCATGATTGCCAGCCCCTGGCACTACTGACAGGTGGTAGAGATATTAGGAGGTGGGGACCTGATGAAAGGAAGTCACATCCCTGGGGGCTCACACTGAAGGTGTCCCGGGACCCCAGGCCTTTCCCTCTCTATTCCCAGCCACCATCAGGTTGTAGGTTGGCTCTATTACACCTCCACACCATAATGCTCCATGGCTCCACATGGGGGCACAAAGCATCAGAGATGAGCAACCATGGACTGAAATCTCTGAAACTTGAAGGTAAAATAAAACTTATTCTTTACACACTGATTTTCTCAGGTATTTTGACACAGCAATACAAAAAATGACTAACACACAAGCAAATTTCCTCAACATGATAAATGCCACATATGAAAAACCAGGATGACATTATACTTAGTGGGAACTAGATAGATACTGACACACTTAAATTCAGAGCAGTATTACTCACAATAGCCAAAAGGTAAAACCCATGTATCTATCAATGTACAAATAAATAAGAAAGATGTGATATATCCACTCAGTGAAATATTACAGAGCCTTAAAAAGAAATTTTAATACATGTTACAATATGGATAAACCTTGAAAACATGCTAAGTAGAAAAAATTAGTATGTGATTCTATTGATAAGAGCTAAAATAGTCAAATTCATAAAACAGAGTACTAGTTACCAGGGATTGGAGGCAGAGAACAATGGGGAATTATCAACTTCATGGATATAGAGTTTTAAGAAGATGACAAAGTTCTAGAATGGAATAATGGTTATAACTGGCTAATATATTTTTGTTGGTGTCTTTTTTATTTTTTTAAATATATGTATTTGGTACAGGGTCTCACTATACAGCTCAGACTTGTAGTGATCCTCCTGTTTTCAGCCTCCCAAGTGCTGGGATTATAGGTGTGCGCCACCACACCTGGCTGGCCAATGTTAACAGTGTACTTATGCTAATGAATTGTACACTTGAAAATGGTTTAAATGTCTAATTTTATGTTGTGTGTATTTTACTGCACTGCCAGAGGAAGGGACAAAGGATGCAAATCAGTTGTGCACATACACATGTACCCCACGCATTATCCAAGTATCACTTTTTTAACAAAAGCAACAAAAACCCTGAATAACCTGAAAGCTATAATAAGGAATTGGCTAAATAAATTATGAAAGAATGTAATGCCATGCAGTCATTTAAAACATGAGACAGCAAACTGCCAAAAAACTAAAAATAAAACTGCTTCCATTTGAGTGGGTATGCATGTGGTAGGAAAGAAATGCATATATCATTGATTTTAAACATAAAGAATATTCCTGGAATGACAGGTAGGATTGATGACCATGATGCATACAGGGAGACAAAAGCATGTTTAAAGTCAGGAAAAGGAGGGACACATCTTTATAAAAATATACCCATTAAACTTTGTATCACACCCATACATAGCTTACTAAAAACTTTTGTTTAAAAAAAAGCACTCTGTAGATGATCTCATATATAATCTTTCTGTATGTGTGCATTTTCATCAAATAGTATGGAACAATGGAACATCCATATGTATGGAAAATGAACCTTAATTTTCATACTTTATATAAAGTGAACTTAAAAGACAAGAAAAAAAATCTTTATAACTATTAAAGTTGGACAAAAGGTTAAATGTAACCACAAGAAAATGATCCATCTAAGAAAAACACTGACCTTGAAATTTAAAATTTTTACTCTGAAAAGGCATGTTCAAGAGAATAAAACAGGAGCCAGGGAGATAGCTCAGTAGAATAAGTGCTTGCCTGGAAAGCGCAGGGTCCTGAGTTCAATCCCTGGTTCCACCATAAAAAAAGAAAAGGGCAAGATGGAGACTGGGAGAAAATATGTGCAAACAATATATTCAACTCAGGACTTTACCCAGAATGTACAAAGAACTCAAAACTCAACAGTAAGAAAATATACAACTCCATTTTTTTAAGTAAAAAAAAGATTAAATGAATTAAGGTTCATTTTCCATACATATGGATGTTCCATTGTTCCATACTATTTGATGAAAATGCACAAATATATTTTTTTAAGTAAAAAAAAAAAAAAAAGGATACACAGACAACAATTACATAAATTAATTTTCAACATCGTCAACCTTTAGGAAAATGCAAATTAAAACTGCTATATACCTATTTAAACAGCTAACAAACTGCTAATATCAAGTACTAGGAAGGATGTAAAACTATTTTAAGCCTCATAATCTTCTTATGGAGGAGCAACAATTGTATCTTAGAAAACAAAGTAATTTCTTAAATACTAAACATACAATTACCATTATGTAAATAGCATATACATGTAGCAATACCACATGTAGGTATTTCCCAACAGCAACAAAAATTTATGTTCACACAGAAACCAGTATATAATGGCTTAAGGTAGCCCTGAAGAAGGATGACAGGGCATGGCAAAACTGGCTGTGGGAGTACGCAGAAGACTCCAGGGCATGCACATCAAATGTTCCCAAGGTCCAGTTCAAGGGGCTCTTGTAGGTTCCTTCATGAATGCAGACTTTCTTCATAGTAGCCCACCTTGTGTTCTTAAGGTATACCTTTATTTTTAATTTTTCCTTTCTTTTACTCAGGCTAAGTTCACTCTGCAAAGCCACTTTCTTCTTTATCCTTTACTTTTCTAGTACACTTTGTCACCAGTTTTGCTCGTTTCATTCAATTCTTTGTTCAAGACAAAAAGAACCTGGAAGCCAAGAAACAAGCACTCCAAAACTCAACAACACACAGGGGCCAGGGAGATGGCTCAGTGGAATAAGTGCAATAAGTGCTTCCCTGGCAAGCACAAGGGCCTGAGTTCGATCCCCAGTTCCCGGAAAACACACACACACACACACACACACACACACACACACACAGGAACAAAGCAACCCAAATGTCCTTCCTTCGACAGGTGAACATAAAAATGATGGTACACATATATAATTATATACAGGATAGATAATGGAACACTATGCAGCAATAAAAAGGAGTGAACTTTTCATGCATAGACAATTTGCATAAGTAATTACAATGAGTGAAAAAAGCCAGTCTCAGAAGATTTAGAAGTCTACTGTATGACACTTTGTGAAAATTAACAGCATAGAGAACAAATCAGTGGTTATCAAGTTTTAGAAGCTATGTGGATATGACCACCTATGGGCATCATGAAGAAAGTCTGAGTATGACCTTGTGTCCTGCCTGCTGAAATGTCCTATCCTGTATCCTGATTACAGATGGTTAAATAAAATAATGCATGTATTATGCAGTACATTAAATAAAAAATAAATTTCACTGCATGGTAATTTTAAGATTTTTTTTAACTTTTAAAGATGTCAGAAACATAAGATAGGGGCACTGACCTTGTGATCTTCCTCTCAGAAAACATCCTCCCCTGGCTTCACAGCTGCCTCCTGTGAATCCTCTACTCTAGTTAAATTCATGCAGACCCTCATCCTGACTACACTTTGGATATGCAAAGACCTGCTGCCACTTTCCTCAATTACAACTGATACAGAAGCTGGTAACTATATATTTAACTTATTACAGGTATTTTGCTTTAAGAAAAAATACAGCAGTTCCTACTCATCCACCTTTCACTTGACAAAGTTTCATTTATCCAAAGTCAAATATAAAATGGAAAATAGGGGCCGGGGAGATGGCTCAGTAGTATAAGTGGTTCCCTGGCAAGCACAAGGGCCTGAGTTCAATCCCTCATTCCACCAAAAATAAAAATAAAAATAAATGGAAAATAAATATTAAAGGAAAACTTCAGAAACAAATTCTAAATTACATGCCATTCTGATAAGCATAATGACACATGCTACCCAGGCAGTGAATTAAACTTGTATTCACCATATTCCTGGGGTATAACACTATCCACGTGTATGCCACATTTGCCAGGGTAGTTATCAGATTAACTGTCAACAGTACAGCTTCAATGTTGTGTCCAAGTAACCCTTATTTTACTTAACAACAGTCCCAAAGTAGAAGAGTTAATGATGTTGGCAATACTGAAATGCCAAACAGGGAAAAAAAAAAAAAAAAAAAAAAAAAAAGAAAAAAACCCTAGGGTACATTTACTTAAGCAACAAGAAGGGCCTGAGTTCAATCCCCGGTTCTGCCAAAAAAAAAAAAAAAAAAAAAAGGCCTTCTTTTAAGTAAAAACGTGAATATTTGCAAGTAAAAGGGGAAAAATAGTATGATGAAGCTCCTAGAATCTATCCATGAAGTTGTAGATACTACCAACTCCCCACAATGGACGTGATATGTACTTATAAAAATTAAAACAAGGCCAGGCATGGTGGCGCACACCTGCAATCCCAGCCCTCAGGAGGCTAAGGCAGGAGGATTGCTGCAAGTTGAAGGCCAGCCTGGGATACAAAGTGAGTTCAAGGCAAGCCTGAGCTGCAGTGAAAACTTGTCTCAAAAAGATAAAATAAGTAAATACATACATTCAGGCCAGGAATGGTGGTACACAACTATAATCCAAAACACTGGGGAGGCTGAGGCAAAAAGGATCACTGCAAGTCTGAGGTTGCCTCAGGCTACAAAGGAAGTTCAAGACCAGCCTGAAATGCACAGTGAAACCTTGTCTCAAAAATAAATAAAATCTAAAAAAATGTGAAGATACAGAAATGCAGGCCAGATTTGATGTCATACCTCAAATTATAAGAGTTATGGCCACAATGTATGTATGCTAAGTGCTTGGTTAAAACCGAAAAGGAATTAATCATGGTTCATTGACTCCTGCAGTTTCCCGTATCCACTGGGAGTTGTGGGATATATTCCAAAATGGTAGCTTTTCTTAATAAATGTTAAGTTCAACATTCCTAAATGTTTTCTTTGGTTATTATCAATTAATATACAAATTACTATAAAGTAATGAGTAAAGGAACTTAAAATTCACTTGTATTGGGTTCACAGGTATATTTATATGTACTTGAAATTATTTTAGATAAACAATGATTTCAAAAGTCATCATGACATGACCAATGTCATGTCCAAAACCATATTTAAGTACTGGAAAGTGATTTACCAAACATTATTTTTCTATGCCACAGTTCCATTTTTATTTTAAGTCTGAAATGATCCTGAAGATTTCTTCACTGAAATAGGAAAATCAAAGTGAGCCAACTTCAACAGGCTATGAACTGATACCCTATCAGCAGAGCTAACCCAGGAAATAAATAAAGCCTTACGACTAAGGAGATAGCTTGGTGGTCTAAGTGCCTGCATGGCAAGAGCAAAGACCTGGGTTTGATCCCTAGTACTATAAACCATGCTGGCCCCAAAACCAGGCATGGTGGTACATGAGTGTACTCCCAGCACTGGGGATGCTGAAACAGGAGGCTCACTACGAATCCAAACTGCACAGCAAGACCCTGTACTAAGTAAATAAATAAATAAATAAACAAAACAGAATTTTAAAAAAAGAATCCCAAGAAAGAATTATGACCATTGTCGTTCATCTAATATATGACTTATTTTAATATAGCAAAACCAAAAGATTTATCACCTAACAATATGATTCTGATTGGGTGTCACAAAAGATCAAAATATGAATCAATTAGAAACTTACAGGAGTTGATTTGCAGTTAAAGTCTCCAAATATAGTTTCTAGAATTTGAGAGTAAATGCGTCCAACTAGTCCAGTCATGTGTAAGTGCAACAATCTCAGTTTCAGAAAACCCAGCTGTTCTCTATCTGGCATGACCTCACTTATACAGAAAGATTCTCAAAATTCATTTCAAAACATGTTTAATTAGAAGGATGAAAAGCAGGTAGGGGGCTGGTGAGATGGCTCAGTGGTCTAAAGCACCTACTTGGAACAAGATTGGCAAAGCACAAGGACTGCGGTTCGATCCCCCAGCACCACATGCCAGCCAGCCTCACCCCCAGGTGGGCTGAGCTGGCCACACACACACACACACAAAATAAATAAATAAATAATTAAAACAAGAAAAAAAAGAAAAGCAGGTAGGGACAATACCACACCATCAATTTAAGTATGTTATTATAAACATAAGAACACAGACTAGAAATTGAAACAAATTTTCAAATATAAATAAGCTAGAACCCAAACTAAGCTATCTACTTGTGTATGCGAAAGACAGACAAGACAGAGACAGAGACAGACACCATAGATCCATGGATATATCAAACCAAAGCTACCTTAAAATGAGGGAAAGAATGGCTCAAATCACAGAGCCTAAGAGTTTAAATAGCATTTTTCCATATCTGATCTCCTCTATAAAATGAAAATACCATGTCTTCCAAATCAAAAAGCATGTTTAATAATTGTCAATTTTTAAAGACAGGTATTTCTCCTTGTTCATTAAGCAGAAAGTAATTTCTGTATTATAAAACAAAGGAGTAGGAATTTCTGCCGACTTCCGGGAACCCCCAGACCCAGTCTTAGCCCAGGTCCGGTGAGTGTGTGGAGAGCTTCCTCCT
>NW_004524659.1:2786808-2793586 GCF_000260255.1 Octodon degus | reverse complement strand
TTGTTCTAATTGTGTTTGTAAATAGGATCACAAGTCCGCATCTTGTACAGCAATTAACCACTAAGAAGAATATATGCAGTGTATCATTTGTTGAAACTGTACTTCCAATTTGATTTGAAACTGTCTCATTGCTATCTGTTTATCAATAAAACTTTGAAAAAAAAATAAATAAAAATAAAAAAATAAAACAAAGGTCTATGAAAACAACTAAAGCCAATTATAAACCATAAAATGTTCGCAATTCTTATGTCATCCTAACTTTCCATCTACACACTATGTATACTTTTATTACAGACAGCTAAGTTAGGCAGAAATATTATAGGCAGTCAGGTAGGGTTAGGCTCTCAAGGGTGTCAGTACAAAAGATAAGAAAACATTACAACTGTGGCTGCAGACACATCTGTCGAAGGCCAGTCATCAAGGTAAAGATGGAACAACCAGGCCTACATGCCTATCTAGGGATAAGCAAAATATTGAAGATTAAACTCACCTGGTATAATAAAGTCTAGGTATCAAGTCACCCAGGTGGGTGGCCAGGATCTCTTTTCAAAAAAGATCTGTGTTCTTTCCATGTACGTTTGTTGCGTGACCTGCTTCCTCACTGAATCAGTATTATCTACATGGCCATACTTGTAATATTATTGGCTGGTACAGTTTTGGTCATAGTTATACCCACCTTGAGATTTGGCACCCACCTCATGATTTTGCTCTAAAGCTTTCCTCTGAAAAGTGGGCTCACTGGCAACCCACCTTCAGGTCCCCTCCTATCTCTCAGAAGCTATACCTTTCAATGAAGTTTTTCTACTCTTAATCTCCATTGTTCCTTAGAATTCCTTTTACTATTGTGGGGAACACAAAATGCAGCATATCTGACATATAGCAGGTGGGAGTTCCATCACCCACCTCCACTCCAATATCACTTTCGCACCTAATTTCTGCAAAGATGCCAATGTAGGTGATATTTCAAACCCAGATTTTCCATTCTTTAGTTCATTCTCAGATGTTAGGTCTACTCAATCTTACTAGAATTCAAAGAATTACATTATAAATAACTAACAAATCATGGCAGGTATGTCTGGTCCATCAGTTTTTCATTTTGTGAATCAATATATATACAAAAGAGAAACATCATTCGTAAGTGATACCTACGTTCTTTCCGGTGCTCAACTAAACCTACAGCCTGTTTGGCAGAGCACTTTGCAAACCAGTTGTCCCCAAGTAGAACAGTCACTTCATTGGTATGGACAAGTTTTCCTGGCATGAAGGCAAAGGGGCCAAATGGTACCTATTGTTTAAAAGAAAAAAAGAGCAAAAAAATTCAAACACTGAAAAATACATTTTGTGAAACACTTAACATTAAAAGACCCTACATTATTAGAGTTCTTTTATACAATGTGAAAAAAAATGCCAACCCTGTGGAAGTTTAATACAGTACTAAAATTTACAGAAAACTGTTTAAAATTAGTAAATCAATGTTAAAATACAAAAGTAAATCTATACCCTCCTTACCCATAGCCACTGGAGAAGTGGTACTATCTCTGAATGTTTATTCTTTCTATTCTTAAAACTAAATGAAATCTAAGTAATGTCAATAGAGAACACATTTTGGTAAAGACAATTTGAAGTTATTTCTAATTAAATTACTGTTCTTTACAAAGCAAGAATTAATAGCTTTAATGAGCTGACGTACCTATATTTACAAAATTAGTAGTATAATACAAAGTCTTCATGAGGAAAAATGTTTATGCAATGGAAGATTCTAATCCAGAGATCACTGTGGCAGTAAAGGTCATCAAAACAAAAATTAGCAGCACCTTTTCACAAAATCAATATTCTAGAATTTAATTCCATATGGGGCCGGGGAGATAGCTCAGTAGAATAAGCGCTTGCCTAGAATTTAATTCTGTGAATTACAAAAATATGACCTATTCTCACTCTGGATTACAAGTAGTGACTGTGAATGCTATATTCTCTTGTTACATTTTTTATGAAGGTAAGTTTACACACCAAATGTCAAATTCTGTGCAGACATTTACAGTACTATAATGCAATAATTATTTACATATTTTTAAAAGTAGATGCAACTACTAGAAGTATATTAAAAAATATTAAAGAAAACTTTCTTGATGTGATAGTTACCTTCAGAGACCACCAGTTCAATCTGTGAACTGATAATGCACACAGCAAAAAAAATAAATCTGTTTTACAAAGTTAGCACATTTACAAGAAATTAATTTATTACTTTAAAAGAAACACACTAAACATACCATAATATTGTAAGAGAGCTTATCGGGCAAGGTATTAAGTCTTTCTTGAAGAGCATTATAGTCATCATCCACCTTCTTCCTGTTGACAAAAATATCAAATAATATATAAATATACAGCTACTAATTCTTCCAACACGCTATGTAACAAGATAAACTAATCAAAACCCATTTGCAGATGAATGTTTTTCTAATTTTAAAATTCTGTTCTTACACAGTTTAGTGATAGCACTATTGTACTATATGTATTAAAGAATTGAACTTCCAAGGGACTCTGGCTTTTAGAAATAGAACATTCACATTTGGAAAGTTAGTGTTTCCTAAATTAGAGGATCAGTTGGACTAAAGATAATATAAAGATTAAGGGAAAGTGAAGGAGGGCCTGACTTTCTGAAGAAAGTAGGATTTAAAGTGAGGGAAAAGGAGATTTTAATAAAGTTTTTTAGTAAACAAACACTGTGAAGTAGAATTCATGAACACAAAATTTGAACAGATGCTTTTAGTCTTCATCAGAGAGAAACATGGTGTCATCAATGCTTCAATTATTCATACTAATGTGATTAAACTGACAGAAAATCAACTAGGAGGTAGGAGAAATTAGGCACAGTACAGGTAATACAAAAAGCATTAAAACTAAATCAGAGATACCAAATAAATTAATTCCAAACAACCAAAAGATGCCACAGTTAGAGCAGGGATGATCATGTTTTTGGGCACTTAATGCCATTCAGATGGTGGGCCTGCTGGAAATGAATACCCCTCCTTCTGAGTGATACCAAGCACCAGCCTACACTGAGATAGGCGTTTTTAAACCTCTGGAAATTAGGTTTCTTAAGGGTTTCCTGCTATATAGAGACTTGCAGGCAAAACCAAAACACTGAGTATTTTTTTTTATAAGCAGGACACTGTTAACTGTAAAAAGAAAAATTAATGAAAACAAAAACTCACCAACTCAGCAAGTAATTTAAATGAACATGTGGATATTGTCAAATTGAAATTAGGATAAACTGCAACATAGGTAATCGCTCGCCAGATAATAAAAATGACTATGCCTAAAACGTCATAAAATTGGTTTTACCCCTCAGCTCCTCAACACCAACAGTAACATAATTAATAAAAATTATCTTAGTCTTAAGTTTTCAAGCAGTTTCAAACACATATTATGTACCCCAAAAATAGTCCTGTAGTAAGTCACTTAACATTTTCTCTCACAAAAAAATGTGGAAGATGGAAAAGCCACATATTGGAGAGAAATTAGATTTCTTATATCAAGGGGGACATACCTTAGTAATGTATTTAACCTGTGTTTTATGACCTGTATTCTCAAGCACATTTTCTATTTTTCAAGTGCTTCTTATATACTTTCCCCCAAATCCTTTTCTATAAGTCAACAAAATTTTATTCTATTTAAGGCAAAAATCACCCTTCAAGATATATTTTTATAGGAATAAAATGGTAAAACCTTCATACACAGGCAATGCATGTACCAGAAAAAAATATGTATTTGAAGTCAAAGCAAATAATGAATCCCAGCTCTGCTGCTTGACTTCATAAAAACTAACCTTAGTTGTAGAAACTTTGGTGGTAAAACTGAAATAATGCCCATCTCACAGATCAAAAGAATTAAATGCAGCATTAAGCACAACTCTTTCCATGAAGTGCCAAAAAATGCCAATTCTAAAATTTTTAAGACCAACTATCTTTGCCCACTAAAGTAAGATTCCATTAGGTGAAATTCACTCAACTGGACAGTATGACTTGCTGAGATACTGCATATGATATAACCATTCAGGATCTTTCAAGACAGGATTAGTGTAAGCAATAAATGTGACAGCCTGTAAAGGCAGATTTGGTAAAGTGCCTGCACATAATAAACACTATTAAAGCTATGCATGCTAATAGCTTATCTGTATGTTTCAGATAAATAACTCTGTAAATGCTCAAGGACTACATATCAGCTAAGTAGCTGCTTCTCTGATTAAGTAGTATTAAAAGTTAATGTTCAATGTTTCCTATATTGTAATCACTCCTGGAAAAAAAAAAGCTTCCTAAAAAAGTCCTTTGTACATTAAGAGACCAGTAAATTGAACCAGAAATAACAGAAATCAATGTCAGTATTTTAAATCCAATATATTCTGCTTTAAATTATTAGTAATTCTCTGCAGAACAAAACTGTGGACACACTGGAAAAGGAGCTGCTACTTCTAAACTTTGGGTTTTTTCTTAAAATGTAAGGGGAAGATAGTTTAAAGTGCATCCTGTGCAGAAATTCCTTCTGAAGAGAGGCCAGCAGAAGGCAAACAGTATCTCAGGGAGAAACGACAGCTGAGGAGCTCTCTGCATGCTGTACTTGCCCAAACGCTCGGGAACAAGCACGATATCGAGCAGTTAGCTCCAAACAGTCCTTTTAATATTTGAGGAATAATCATTAAAAGTCACAAAGTCTAGGGCTGGCCAAATAGCTCAGCGGATTAAAGCACCCACCTAGGCAGATGCAGAGGCTGGGGTTTGATGCCCAGCCTGCTGTGCGGGCCCCACACCTGGGGCATGCTGAGACAGCGATTGAGACTGGGCATGGTAGCGCATGCCTGTAATCCCAGCTCTTGGGAGGCTAAAAACAGAAGAATCACTAGTAGTCTGATCTACAGAGTGAGACCCTGTACACCCTGTAGACCTCTACTAAAATACAAAAAAAAAAAATCACAAAGTCTATGCTATAGTAAATATAAAGCCGATTTTAAGAATTATCACTAAATGTTATTGATGGTAAGCAGACAATCCTTGCAACAAAACTTGAATTTTTCTATTTTGTTACTAGAAATAACCTCTGAACGCTGTAACATTAAAATATAGTAGTCAAAAATTAAGCTGGAAGCAATTACTTGGAAATCAAAACTCAAAACAAAAAAATTCAAGCTTACTTACTTTTATATTAAAAAAAAAACCTGTCTGTTTGGCTCCACCATATTTGATCCTATTACATATCTAACCTGTAATTATTAATTTTAAAATTCAACCCAATAAACAAGATCTAATTGAACCTGATGTCCTCATGCAATATAGAAAACAATGCATACGTGAAAATCATATAAGAAACTTTTATTCTTTTGAGTATTACTAACCAAAGAACTCCATTATTTTTAATTGTTCTCTTATAAAATCTTTGTAGAGAAAAAAAAGTTTTGTCTCCATTTCAGGCAAGTAATAAAAATTGCGATCTCCATCCTTAAGTAACAAAAAAAGATAAAACTTAAATCTCTGAAACAATCTAAAATTTTACTATAAAGTAGGAAGCTGGACTAGGCAGAAAATACTAACATTA
This sequence comes from Octodon degus, assembly GCF_000260255.1. Taxonomy (NCBI): domain Eukaryota; kingdom Metazoa; phylum Chordata; class Mammalia; order Rodentia; family Octodontidae; genus Octodon; species Octodon degus. The sequence goes on along the minus strand of NW_004524659.1, from coordinate 2,788,000 downwards.
AACCTTTTTCCCTTTTAGAAAAAAGTCTCCCATCATTCTCTTTCACCTTACCTACATGGTAAACAAAAAGGCAGAAAAATACTGTACTATGAGATAAAAGGAAAACTTTTTTAAAAGGTTTTATATTAATGTTAATGTCTAGGTTAATCTCTGGCAAAGAATTAACCTTTTGTTAATCTGAAAAATTATGAAAACAATGATGAAATATGAGTCAATATATAACCTCCTTTTAGAAGTTACTTTTAGCCTTGATACAATTTAAGCATCCACCAAGTCTTGTTGCAATTCAATTCACTCCTTATTTTGAGTGTCTCCTCCAACTGTCTAATGTCAGCCACATGCCACAGGAACAGTTACTCAAATACAGTATGCTTTCTTAAAATTTGCAATGCATCTTGGCTACAGATCCACTGGCCTGAAGGTTTCCTGAGTTTTCATTTCTAAAAATAAGGATACAGGGGGCCGGGGAGATGGCTCAGTGGAATAAGCGTTTCCCTGGCAAGCGCAAGGGCCTGAGTTCAATTCCCGGTTCCGCCAAAAAAAAAATAAAACTAAGGATACAGAGTAACATTGATTTCAGGCATAGATTGTACAGGTAAAGATGTACTCTCATAATTAAAGCAAGAAGTGATTACTTTTTTTCAAGGTATTCTCTTAGCCTAATAAAACTGTTAAAAGTTACACTAAAAAATTAAAGCATTCTTGAAAACAGGGTCTACACTGTTATGCTTTTTGTAATTTGGTGGAAAAAGAAAGTATCCCCACTAAAAACGTGAATGTATTTGCAAAAAATCAATAGTATTTTTCTTTTCCTACATGGTCATGGCAAAGTATTTAGCTTCACTGAATAAGATAACTAAGCTCTACCACAAAAGTCAGCCACTATGGAAGTACATTCCTTTTTTGTAACTCTATTGTACCTAGGAACTTATATCATCAACATCTATTCATGAAATGATCCATGTTCATCATATCTTGAGTCATCAGATAATGTCATTAAAGGGGCCAGGGAGATGGCTCAGTGGAATAAGTGCTTCCCTAGCAAGCACAAGGGCCTGAGTTCAATCCCTGGTTCAAACAAACAAACAGAAAAAAAAAAAAAAAAAAAAAAAAAGAGAGAAAGTTATTAAAATAACCTAAAGCTTAAAAGAAAAATTAACCTAAGTATAAAGACATAATTTTTCAAAATTCA
>NW_004524659.1:2753831-2786708 GCF_000260255.1 Octodon degus | reverse complement strand
AAAAAAAAAAAAAAAAAAAGAGAGAAAGTTATTAAAATAACCTAAAGCTTAAAAGAAAAATTAACCTAAGTATAAAGACATAATTTTTCAAAATTCATTTAAAATTATTCAGACAGGTACAGCTAACATTCTGTGATATGTTCATATATTGTCAGTATTATCTCATAATTCATACTTTGTCACTTCAATTTAGATTGTTTTTACTAAAATAAACTTTTAGAGGTTGTATTTAGAGTGGTGACTTAGGTTGTAGATCTCCTTGAGAAACAGAACAAAAGGTCCTATATTTCAGGAGAAGCTTGCTTATAGACCTCTCAAGAGATTCTATCAAGAAGTTTTAATTTGTAACAGTGAAAACAACAGCAATCCTCATTCTGATCCACCAAATATTTAAAATCTAATTGTTTTAACTCAGCTGACTCATAAGTAATTGTTTTAATGGGGAATAAATGAGGTAAACCCTCATCAATTTGGTCATGAGTTCAATATAAATTAACAAAAAAGGAAATACTAAGCATGGCTCAATTTGTTTATGGCCTACATTTTCCTAACTCATACCCTGACACTCACTCCTTCCTCCCTTTGCTACACTAGAATTCGGACTTTCGTTATCTCAAACAAGAACAAGCACTCAGTGCTATCAGTACTCCACCTCTCAATCACTCGCTGCAATTCCTGCAATATTTACACCTTCTTCATTATACACAACTTGTGCTGCCAAGTTTTCTTGCATGTATTACTCTTACTTTACTGGATGATGCACTGCTTATATTTTATTTTTCCAAAAACATAAAAAGAAAAACCTTGGGATGCAGACAGTCTACTTTTGAAACCTGATACAGTTAAGGAAAAAAATGAAAATTTTAATTTGTACAAAAGACAACAAACCCTTCATCTTCCAGTTTAGTGTATGTGCTGCCAAAGTGAGCACAGGAACCCCTAACCTTAATCAGATGGGCTTAAGGTGATCAAGGGAGACTGAACCATGTAAAGATGCTGGAAAAACCAATCCACAGAGTGATTTGTAATTAAAGAGGTTTTAAAATAAACCTTAAATTCTGGGGCAGAAAGCTTCCCTATAACATACATGTCTGCCATTTATTTTCAGAAATGCATAGAGTATTAAACTGTTTTCACTACTTCTAAGACATGACACAAAAATGTAGGAACTCCTAGAAGCAAAATTTTGGGTTTTTTGAAAGGGTCTCACGATGTGGTCCAGGCTGGCCTTCAACTTAGAGTAATCCTCTTGCCTCAGCCTCCCAAATGCTGGGATAATGACTTCTAATTATGAGCCAAAATAAGTCTCTAAAAGCAAAAGGGAACAAGCATTTATAGTTTGATCTTGCTGACACAAACAAGCTGAAAGGAAGAAAATTAAATGCTTTAAAGACGGAGAAAAGAAAATTCTAAATTCCTCCTTTAGAATCATGACTAAGTTTACTTTTATTTTTTTCTTATTTCAATCTTTCCTTAACTAGGCATGGGTTCATTTCATATTCTGAATAAAAGTTTTAAAATCTAATTCAGATTGTTTTCAAAAATCAGACTTTAAAATACTCATCTTATTTCTTATTTACTTGTTATTTTGCTTTGAGATCTCATACAAAAATTTTAAACTTACTTAACATCCAAACTACTGAAACACTATATAGTTTTTAAACGCATAAACTTGCATAATGAGAGAGGGATTTGTTTACAGAATTCCTCCACACTGCCCTATTTGAGTCAATCAGTATCTGCAGGAAGTCCAATGATACAGGTACATGAAATCTCCAAAATGTTTGGAAATTATTCTCTGCTTCATTCAAGGGCAGAGAATAAAAAGAGAGAAAATAATGGCCCAATAGAAAGCTCTACACAGTGAATGAAAACTTCGCAGTTTGTAAAGTAGGGACTTTGAAATTCAGTTCCAAAATTTACCACACATAGTTATTTTGATGAATTTTTTAAAGTCTTAAAAAGTATGCAGATCAGGGCTGCCGAGATGGCTCAGTGGAATAAGCGCTTCCCTGGCAAGCGCAAGGGCCTGAGTTCAATACCCAGTCCCGCAAAAAAAAAAAAAAAAAAAAAAAGCCATGTTAAAAACATTTTTAAAAAAAAATAGTATGCAGATCAGGATTTCATACATTATTTTAAAATAAATTTCATATAAGCATGAAAATAACTGAGGAAAATACTGTTTCAGGTATTCACGAGAAATACACTGTAGATCACAGCACGGATATGACAACACACTTCCGTGCTTTCATGGGCCTTTTCCTCTACTATACCACAGAGACACATTCCAGTAGTCCCTCTATTTGCAGGCTATTTTGCAGTTGAACTTTTGTGGACTCACTGTTTTGTAGATTTTCAAAAAATATTAATCTAAATTACTTATCGTGGATTTTTCACTATATCATGGGATTTTGCAGCATATAGTACTGTATATGTACTTGTATGAGTAATATTTATGGTTTTAATGATTTCTGCCTAAAAATTTTAATATATAAAAATAGATTAAAAATCTTAATCCTAACATTAATAGGATATTACATTTGAAACACACTTCTTACACATTTCTTTAGCAGATACATACTGTACCAAACAGTACACATGTTAAAATTACATGTTTAAGAGTTTAGAAAATCGTTAACATTGCAATGTTTTTAGGTGTGAGAAAGGTTTATAAGAGTGTGGTAAGGGCTTATAAAGCCTTAAAATATATGTAAACACTAAAAATAAACAAAACGCCTCTACTTCGCTGGTCTTTACTTTTCACGGGGGTGCCGAATGCAACCTCTGCACTAAGTGAGGGACCACTGCTGGTGTCCCCTAGAAAATACTCTCTTCCTTACAACAGTACTTCCTGTCCTGTTTCCTTACAAAACAAATCTGAAGTATATGCTTTAGAATCCTTTTCTCAAAACTCACATGCATAGTGGTTCCCAACTTTCATATCTAAATTTAAAGCTATTCTAAAATTAAACATTTGAAGAAATACCTTTATTTTCATTTAAGTCTGCTTCATACAACTTTATAAACATCTTCACTACTTAAAATCCTCTTAAGATGATTTAAAGACATTTTATGACTCATAAGTGTACAATTTATGATTACAAACAATGGCTAACGTATAGATGATCTGTGTCAGGCATCACATGCATTACTTCATTTAATTCCCACAAATTAACATAGAATGAGACTTTTTTTCTTGTGGGACATATTCAACAGAAATCAACTACAATCATTACAAATGACCATAAATTCTTTGTCACTTCTATCACTAGGTACAGGTTATCTCCCCACTTTTGAATATGGACTGCCTTTGTGAGCTTCTGGGCCTTGCACCTTCCCATCCTGATGCCCTGAGATCACCAGGCAAGGTGAGCCCAAGGAGGAAGAGGCTTAGCCAACAGCCAGCACTAGACTCGTTCTGGTGAAAACCCATTTTGGACAACCTGGCTGACCCATAAGGCAAATGGCTGCAACCAAATAAGTAAGCCCATACAAGACTATTGTAAGGAACACAAGTGGACCCATTCAGTATGCACACAAATAAATGGCAGTAGTGTTAAATCACTATGCAATGGGGTAATTTTACTGTGGAGCAAAAAATGGAACAATGCATCATCTTAAAGAATACATATTAGGGGTTGTAGAACCATCATCCCAATGATGTGGACATTACTTACTAAGAAAAAACTAACCAGGCATGGCAGCACACACTTGTAATCCCAGCACTCAGGAGGCTGAGGCAGAAGGATCACTGTGAGTCTGAGGTGATCCTGGACTATATAAGTGAGTCAAGGCCAGCCTACACTACATAGTGAGAGCTTGTCTCCAAAACAAAAAACTATACCAAACTACATTTCATGACCCCACAAGACATCTGACATAATAAAATATATGTGAACAATAAGACTTCATTAACTGAGGATAATCTCTATCAATAGTTTTGTTTTAAACAAAAGGATGGCAACAAAATTAATGAATAAATATATATTCCTAATGTATGTAAAAAATTTTTGAAAAGATTTATAAGAGGTTAGTAAATCATTTGCTTCTAGAAAAGCCAACTGAGAATCTGGCCCAACTATTTACACCTTCATTTCTTAACTCTTAAACCATAAATTATTGCCTGATAAAATTTTTTTATTTAAACCTTGAAAAGCTAATGTATAGTCTTTTCTAATGTCTTAAAACATATACAATGAATCATTTCCACATTAGATTCATTTCAAAATAATTGGTAGTGGGGTAGAGGACAGATAGGAAAATGATACAGCTTACAAAAGCAACACTTGATGATTACTGAAGTTGACTCATGGGTACATGGAAGTTCATTATACTTCTCTGGCACCTTTCCCCTCTTTGTCGTAAGAAATGCTTTGTAACAAACAGTTATTTAAAAATATTAATGTAAAGCTTTAACAGCTATGCTTAGAAAGCTACCTTCTATGAAGATAAAAATATAACATCATGAGTATAAAACATACACAAATAGTCACAAAATGTGCTTTTTCACTTATATTTTTCTTTATCTGACAAAACCTCCAGAAAAGATGTATCAGCTATTACTAATATGTAAGTGCAGGGCTGAGTGTTCTATCGACATCATCCCACCTGATATTGACTACAACTCTGTGAGTTAACTAGCATTAATTTTACAATTACAAAAACTGACATTCCTAGCATAATTGCCCAAGCTTACAAAGTCAAAAGATAAAAGGATTCAAATGTAAATCAGGTCTCCAAAACACATACTCTTTGAGAAACAACTTAAAAAGATTTAAAAATTACAAATAATCTACAAACAATAATCAGTAGTATACCAAGCAATGGGACAAATAACTTACTTTTGTTTCTTTTTTGTTGTTGTTGTTATTTGAGACAGAGACTCATGTAGCACAGGCTGGCCTTGAATTCACCATATAGTCCAGGCTGACCCTCTGCCTCAGTCTAACAAGTACTGGGATTACAGGTGTGCGCCACCATGTCCAGCAATACTTACATTTCAATGAGAAAATAGTATTTGGATTTTGTAGCACCTTCTAAGTAAAGAGAATTATAGAGACAAAAAAGTTTTATCTAAAAAAAAAAGTTAAAGCTTCACTAACTTGAAAACCACTAATAATGCTAAAACAATGCCACACAAATTCTCACCTATTAGGCTCACATATTTCATTTTTGTTATTAACTAAACAAATGCTGGAAATTTCTTTCTTTTTTCTTTTTTTAAATACATTTGGTATAGGGTCTCACTATGCAGCTTGGACTGTTTTCAGCCTCCCGGCACTGGGATTACAAGTATGCTCCAGCAGGCCTAGTCTCGGTGGCTGGTTCAGTGTACACATGGGCAGGGGCAGTGTGACAAGTGGTGCAGGGGATTGAACCCTGCCTAAGCAGGCGATTAGTCTGCTGAAATATCTTGAAAGCCCAATACTACAAATTTCTTCCCCATAGTTTTAGAATTTAATTTTCAGGAAGGGAATCTCTGGGCAAGTCTTGTAGTCCCAGACCATTTTCAATCCTACTTATCTAAAACTATTTTTATGTCCCACCCTACACTTTCAAGTACTTAGATTATTTTTGACACCTAGATTATATATTTCTTGTCATTTAACTTAAAAAATCCTTTAAAACTGAACAAGCATAAACATCAGTTTAAAAAGAAACACTTTTGAAAAATCATTGTTTTGTTCCTCTAAGAATACAAACTTACAAAAAAGATAATAATGTAGCTATACAAACTACATTTTAGAGTGGGCGAGCACTAACAGTCAAAGAATTAAAAGCAATATATTTTTAAACCTACTAATATGTAAGCTTAAGAAAGGCTCCAGCCTCTGAACTCCCAGTGTATTTGCTTCATATCTCTGCAACGAGCACAAAATTACTGTGACTTCACTATTCAGCATCTGACTACGAATCCCTCTATGGCAGTCTTTCAATTTCAAATAGCAGCACAATACTGCATGTGTAAGAACTCAATTATTGTTTGAGAAATTAAGAGAATGTGAAAAAATCCAAAGATTTCACAATGCTCCAAAATAGCAATTTCCTGGCTTTCAGAAGAATGGAGACTTTGGGTTCAATTTTTGAATATAATAAATTGATCAGTTCACTACCCATTTAGTTCTAGAAAAATGAGCTAGTACAGATTTTCATGAAAAAGCAAACAGCAAAGTCTGTTTCCTGAACCACAGCAGAGATGATTCATAAGAAAAAGCAAATATAAATTGAAAAAAACTTAATTTCTAATGTATAGATAAGGTATGGTATTACTTCAAGATACATGTAGGCAAATATGCTAAACTTGTGTATTTTGGAGGGCTTTAGAAACTGGGAGAGTGAGGCTGAAGGTTACACAAGCCTTGAGTGTCACATTTCTGCCTCTCACTGCTCACAGGCTTACAGTGCTACACTATTTGTACAGGAAAAGATTATGTATAAAACAACTACATATTTCGTCTTCATTTATCCAAACATTACGTGCCTATTTTAAAACAAAAACAGTAGGATGGATTGTGGGTAACAATAAAAACATGTTGGTAGGCTTAAGGAACTCTAATACAGAATTTTACTAAACCAAGCAGGATCCAAGAAATGATTCACAAATTCGTATAAATTAGTATTATTTCCTGAACTCCTTAACCAAAACCAACAGATAAAAGTCAAAATTAATAAAATTTCCTCTGGGATTTATTTATAAAATGGCTCACTTTGGCCAAATTTGCAGGGAAAAAACATTCTTCGGCCAACAACTTGCATTTCACAGTTTAACCTGAACTGAATGTATAATGAAAAGCGAATGGTCCATTATGGAAATGTTGACAGACTTACACCACACTGGTGGATGCAACTACAATGGTGCATTTATTGAAAATTAATGAAGTCCTGAATTTTTATTTATAAAGTGGCTATTATTAGTTTTAGATTATTTTCTGCAAACCAATAGTCAAAATTTAATAAGATGATGTGTACAGATTGTGCTGATTTTTACTCTTATCCACTGCTTGCAGCCTCTGTGCATTTAAACCAAAAAACATTCGATATACACTAACTATAAATTATTTCCTTGGAGATCTCTCAGGCATGAAGAAGCCGCCTCTTAAAATAAATTTAAAATATTATATGCTTGATGGTGTATAACCGAAGGTTTAATCTCACCACTAAAGGGGCAGTTACCATGATTTTGCAATAACCCTGCAGACAATAATCAAGACAGCTCCTGTTGTTCTCTCAGTAAAATCTTCGTAAACACAGCATGGATATATTGTAATTTGGTATCTGTAAGATCAACAGCTATACCTCATGATAACTCATAATATAAGATTTTATTCACCATTAAATTGAGCATTTTCCTCAGAAGCAATAGAAAAGTAAGTTATTTACCAAACATTGTACTATTAACTATAGATTACCACACTAAAATAAATATGCTTTCTTACCAAAAAAAAAAAAAAAAGAAAGAAAAGTACAATCCATAAAATAAGCTCCAAAATGGAATTAGTGACATTTTTTAAACTTCAGGGAGTATCTGTACCATGTTTCCATTATTATTTTAGAACAACTAATTCCAATTCATTTTTTACTAAAATAGCCCCCAGAAGAGATCTCTATGATCAGTCAGGTTCAAAAATATGTTTCTACTTCATAATATTAATATTATTCTAACTTTTAAAAAAAGGACAAAAGAAGACAATTAGAATAAACACAAATGATGACAAGAAATCAAGAAACATGTTACAAAAGGGTGAAAAACAATATAACTTTATATCAAAAGCATTCAAAATGAATATTAATACAATTCGATTACTGGTTACACGTCTCACACACACACACACACACACACCCCAGTACACACACACACACACACGTTATTTAAATATGAGTAGATGACCCCATTAGTATTTCACAAGTATAATAAAACCATCTTTCACTCACCAATGCTGGATTTTCTCTTGGCAGTTAGTGACCACCTGTCATGAAAACAGATAACTACTCATGAAAAAAAACAGAGCTATGCAGAGAGCTACAAAATCAGTATATCAGAAAACTAGAACAGTGGCTTTATAGATTTAATAGCATCTCAGTATACATTTTTATTTGTCAAAGGCACAGAGATGTGAACGTTAGTTTTTAAGCAGCATACTTTATCATACCCCTCTAATGCGGGCTGATAACTACAGAACAAATTACAGCTTTCCAATTCATACTTTGGTACAAAACCCTCTTCATAACTATTAGGTGACATATGATATAAGATAACTAGTATTTTGTACAATCTACAGACCTGTTTTCAATGTTACATATTTTGTAGAATACGCAAATGTTATAAATAACAAGAAACCAATGTAACATCCACGTTTCATCAGTTAAAAAATAAAATGACAGTGGTGAAAATATTTTATTTTGTCAGTATATCTCCAAATGTCTTCACCTGTAATTTTTATTCTGATGTATTAAAAATGAGTTCAGTGAGATTTTTTCTACTACGTTTTCAAGAAGAAATATTTGGGATAAAGAGATGCTCTGAACAGCTCATTTTTCCCCAGTGAACAATGATAAAATTTTAAGCACTTCATAGCCAATTTAAACTATGTTCATAACACTAGTACAATAGAATTAAGCAAAAATTTGTTTTCCTTTGAAATATTTCAGTAGATTCTCAAAATGCTCAGAAAACTAATCAGCATCAGAAAATACCACGTAAAAACGTAACACTTTCTGAATGGCAATTTTTAAATTACTACTATTTTAACTGATTGCTGATCATTTACCATCCATTAATAAAAATTTTAATCAGTAATCTAGAATACCACAGCACCATTTTAGAGACAGAGAAACTAAGTGATAAAAGCCAAAATGCCAAGGCCACATGAAAAAGACAGCAGTATGATCTGGTTCACAACACACTGCTCTAGTTTAATGCTCTAAATAGCAATACTGTCTCTTGTACATGCTCAGTGTTTCAGCCAAAGATCACAGGATTTTTTCTGACCTGTCACTAAATGCCTCTATTATAATATTTAATTCCTGAAATAAATATCCTCCTTTGGGACATTTTAAATACTAAGGCAGCAATCCTGTACCAAAATACATGCTGTATTCAGATACCCAACCATACTACGCATTAACTCAGCATAAAAAGTCTGCTTTAGAATGAAGATCTCTCTGTAAGTATCAATCACATAGCAACACTTAATAACAGTGGTAATATATAATAGAGTAGTGACTTTACATCTGGAAGAGCCAAGCTAAAACTACATCAATTCATTTCACTGTTTCTGGTTTAACAGTAATTATGAAATAGACAAACAGAATTAAATATAAATTGAAAAAGAAAAAATCTTCATAAAATCCTTTTTATAAAATTCCCATTTAGCAACCATATTAAAAGATGAGACCCCAAAACAGTCAGGATGTTTTCCAATCCCAATGCCTGTGTTTCCAAGCATGAAGTGAGCCAAAAGCACAAAAAGAATAGCCCTGCACACCATAAGAGCAGAATGCTCATTAACCTCTACATGATAATCCTTTCGTAGCTGCATATTAACTAGTTACATATTCATAATCATTTACATTATTTAAAGGACCTTCAATGAAATTTTCTAGGCTATATCCATTAGTGACAGTGTTAAAGGTTACAGAAGATAGTCTACTTAATGTTTCCAGGAAGCCTTTTTAATTAGTAAATATGTAAATTTGGCACATATGCGTTTTATGTTTAAAAACAAGTCACCAGTAGAATGGCATGGGTTCCTGCCATCACCCTGAGCCTACCCTCTACTTTGTTCTAGCCATCCTTTCCCCATTCCCCGCCCTTTTTCTTTTCTAAAATAGTCTTAGCACAGATATGCAAGGAGAGACCAACCCATTTCATAATTTATAACCGAAATTCTCGTTACCAAAACACTGTTCTACATTTAATGTCTTCATTGTTTACATACAGCATTTAGCACAACACACACTTTCTAATATTTCAAGCAGACTTGAAAATCAGAAATAAAAGGTAAAAGCAGCAGGTAAGAAAATGGGTAGAATAACTTTCCGATAATGTGTCTAGTATTATCTGTGTAAGATTTATGACTCACTTTCAAAAATATATTTTAATCCAAGCATTTTTTTGTACTTTAAAATACTTTTAACTTAGCTGGCAAAAACTCATAGGTGGAACATCATGTAATTCAAAATTTGAATGTATCTTGATAAAGAAAAAAAACTTACTTTTCTATGAAGTTACCTCCAATCTTACGCCTTCTGAATGAAAAATCAAAATTAATTACTTTAAGTAGCAAATGAAGAGGCTGTGAAACAATAAGTCTGGTTCCACAAGCAACTCTTGAAAAAGAAAGCAAGACTATTCCATCACTTTGTTGAGAAGGATTTTTTTTTTTTTTTTTTGCTTGACCTCCAAGCAAGTAAAGACTGCTATAGAGGAACAATACTAGTCAGTTTGACTTTGACAAAGATAAATCTGTTTAAAAAAAAAAAAAAAGATAAATCTGTTAAAATCTGCAAATGTTACTCCTTAAAAAGACTCTGTAGGGCAGGTGGTATAACTCAGCAGACTAAGCATTTGCTTAGGGAAGTGCAGGGGTCAGGGTTCGATCCCTGGCACTGCATGCTGCGCTGGCCTTGCCCATGGGTGCAATGAGCCAGAGATACAGTCTGGGCATATTGGCGCATGCCTGTAATTCCAGCACTAGGGAGGCAAAAATCAGGAGGATCACTACGAGTCCAAGCTGCATAGTGAGACTCTGCGCGCGCGCACACACACACACACACACACAAAAAAAAAAAAAAAGAAAGAAAAAAACCTTAAAAACCCTCTGCATCTTTTTACAAAAAGTCTATAACTAGGTTTCTATTATTAAATGACCTAGGAAATTAATATACTTGACTGTACGTACAGTCAAGAATTTATAAATATGCACTCATATAGGAGAGCCGTTAAGCCCACAATAAAAAACCAATTACCTGATTGAGCACTTTTTAAGATACAGTAATAAGTGTGTTTACCACAACTCAGTACCTACAAAATCATATGGCATATTTTCTTCGTAACTCAAAACTAGCATTAACCTAAGATTTACAACAATAGTATAAACCAAACCTTTATATGATCAAAATCAAGCAATATACAAACACTTCAATGAATAAGGTTTTAACATAATTCTGAAGAGACAAAAACTGTTCTGACATGAAGTAACTTCCTCATATAACAGTACAAGATCTGGTAAGAGATGAAATTAGTTTTCAAACCAGGTCTAATACCCAAGCCCTTTATTCCCTTGCATATAGAATGCTTCCAACTATAATATAACTTACTGCACAACAAGAAAAGTGGCTGTTTACATCTGCAATCTCTCAAAATGATGTTGCTATGTTCTCAACCTCTTCCAACTTACATACAAAGATGTAACAATAATGAAAGCAAATAAGCTTCCAATTCACCAATTAATATAAATTCTTATTTACTGCATTGCTTCACACTACTTCAGGCCCCTTAAGGTCAAATGACTAAATACAAACACAAATTTCCCAAGCACCACTTACATACATGCCTGTGCATAGATGGGGAGGGGAGGGGCAGGGAAGTAATGGGCTAACCTCATAATGACTAACTCATCTCACCATGTGTTTAAGAAACTTTTAATAATAAAGTTAATGGTTAGGACAACTATGATGGACAATTCACCTGGACAACCTACCTTTCTGTATTATCAGTGCCCAAATAACATACTGTTAAAAAACTAAAATTATATTTTATAATTTAAGTCAATAAATTATATGGCGAGCAGGAATAATAATTCCTTGACTGGTTTCCCTCAGAAATTTACAGAAATTATTTCATAAACAATGAGTGAATGATTGAATATACAATAAGATCTCCACTACTTATTTATAGTTGTGCTATTTATTTTGGTAACAGACCACAAGGGGGCATCAACTATGTGTTTTCCAAATTAAATACAGTGCAACATTAAAACCAGACTGAAACACAAAGCCTTAAAGGGTAAGTTTGCTTCTTGAATCTCGATATTTGTATCTGAAATACTTCATTTCTAAAACTTTTCTCACTGTACAATTTCAAATTCTTCCATTATAGACTAATGCATAAAATAAGTTTGGAAAATGTATTCATCAGACCAGTCTCAATGTGTACAGTTAGTTTGCTTCTATTAGATCATAGCTCCAGGAAGATTCTACAGTTTTTGGTTTTAAAGCTGCTGAGTCAAAAAGAAAAAAGCATCAGTGGAAGCTGAAGTCAGTAGACAGTAGGCAAGCACCATTAACCTTAAACTTACCTAAAGGTTGAAACTAACGTTTATTAAAAGCTAGACTGTCAATTAAGGAGGCACATAAATGTCACTATCAAAGTAGGTACTTTCAAGTAGGTACCAAAGAAGGGTACTTTCAAAAAGTCAACAAAACTTAAAATCTGGCGCTGGTGAGATGGCTCAGTGGTCTAAAGCACCTACTTAGAACTGGCTTAGCAAGCAAAGGGACCACGGTTCAATCCCCCAGCACCACATGTCAGCCAGCCCCGCCCCCTGGTGGGCTGAGCTGGCCACACACACACACACACACACACACACATAAATAAAATAAAAAAAAAAACAATAATCTTTAAAAAAAAAAAAACTTAAAATCTTTTAAATAAACTCTTGCAAAATAGGATAGAAATGACTACAGGTTCCTAACAGAAAATATGCTATGAGCAACAGCATAAACTGAAATAAAGTACTACTATATTAAAAACTACCACAAAAGTAAAGTAACCCATTTCAATTTTAAACACACTCATTCTAAATACACTGAAAAGCAAAACTGCTACCAAAACTTAAGTCCAATTATATAGAACCTCTTTAAAACACATTATTTTTAAAATTAGCTGAGATCAAATCAAAATGATCATTTAATTCTTTTGTATTTTAGCTCATTTTCTCCTACACAAGCTTTCAAGGCACTGTCAGTATTCTAATCTTGTCTTTTTACACAAATATTGTACTATGATATTTTTGTATTGTACATTTCATTCCAAGGTAAGTTTTACCTACAAATTAGGATCTTTTCCGCAGTATTTATGACTCAAAATGCCAACTGTATTGGGATATAGCTCAGTGGCTTAAGTGCCTGCCTGACAAGTGCAAGGTCCTAAGTTCGATCCCCAGTATTAAAAAAAAAAAAAAAAAAAAAAAGCCAACTTTTCTCTACATGACTCTATAGTATTCTCCTTCGGAAAATTTAAAAACTGGTAGCACTGCCAGGTGTGGTGGCACACAGTTTAATCTCAGCACTCAGGAGGCTGAGGAGAGAGAATCACTGCAAGTTCAGGCCAGCCCAGGCTCCGAAGGCAGTTCAAAGCCAGGATGAACTACATAGCAAGACCCTGTCTCAAAAAACAGAAACAAAAAACCAAGAACAACAAAAAACTGGTACAATTTTCATGAAGACAATGACACGTTTTGGGAATAATTATATTATGTGTCCAGAAAACTACACTGGCTGAAAGCTCCATTAGGTAGGAGCCATGTCTATTTTATTTAACAATATTCACTTGCCACACAGTAAGAACTAAGTCTTTTTAAAGTAGTACAGTCACATAAGACAAAAACCTCAGGAGCCACATACTATGAATTACAGAACAACCCTCATATCAAATATAGTAACACTTCCACTGAAACATGAATGCTCAAATGGAACAAATAATCTCACTTAAATCAGTTCTAGTCAGTTTTGTCAAGATGTGACAATGCCACAAACTTACAAGTAATTCCGCTTTCATTACTTTTCAGACCTCTAAACTGAAAATAAGAGATTGGTGGCCCATATCTGTGGATCTGAAATACCGCCAGAGTAGACTACATGCTCATCCTTTCACTACAGACATTAATCACTTCCTCTCACTTCACATATTTTCCTCCTAGAAATTTTGTTCCTCTCCTATCAAGAATAAGCAAAGGGCAGGCAAGATAGCTCAGTGACCTAAGAGCCCACTTAGACAAGCAAAGCACAGGGACCAGAGTTTGATCCCCTACACCACACACACCAGCGCCGCTCCTGGACACGGTGAGCCACCAAGACCAGGCGTGGTGGCACAGGCCTATAATTCCAGTGCTGGGGAGCTGCAAACAGGAGGATCACTACGAGTCCGAGCTGTGTAGCAAGACCTTGTACCAAATACATTAAAAAAATAAAGAAATAAAAATAAGGATTCAGGTGTGGTGATACAGGAGATAGAGGGAGCCAAAGCTGGTCAGGGGAAATGAGCAGGACCTGTCAATTATAAAACTTCAGGACAAGGACTAGGACCTCCGATGTAGAACTTCCCATGAGCTCCCACAAGATGTGGATGACATACCAGATGGGACATCCTGTGCCTCCCAGGATAGCACATGTCCTGAATCTCAGATGTGGTGTGAGATTTTTTTTTTTAACCCTCCTTTTCTTTTTGTTCAGCCCAAATTTGCTCTATATAGCTGGTTTCTTTTATTCCCATTCACCCTGCACTTTTCAAATAAACTTTCTGCACTGTTTTTTATTTGTCTCATCCAATTCTTTGAGGCAAGAAGAACCTGGGACGCTTTTGATTGGTGAACCACTTCTAAAGGAACCACCCTAGAACACACCTATAATCCCAGGACTCTAGAAGACCACTGCAAAGAATCACTAGTTCTTCCAGGCCTAACCCTAGGCAACTGACACTGTATCTCAAAAATAAATACAAAGTAGGCTAGAAGTATAATGCAAAGACCCTGAGCTCAATTCTTAGAGTCAGACTGACAGGGACAGACAAACAGCGGGAAGGGAAGGAGGTATGCAGAAAGGGAAGGAGGAAGTGGAAAAGGGAGGAGGAAGGGGAAAGGGCAGGCAGCGGGGAGAACAGGAGGGGTAGTATGGAGGGGCACAGAGAGGGAAAGACAAGAAGAAAGGGGGAGAAAGGGAAAGAAAAAAGATCTACATAAAAAGAGAAATAAGAAGGAAGGCAAGGGGAGGGAGAGATAAAAAGAGGAAAGGAAGAAAAAGGAGGAAACAGGAACAAGGTATGTATCTGCTACTAACTAAACCAACCCAATGTACTCTGGAACAAAAACTAAAGTGATTTTAGAGATTCTGGTTGTGAAAGAGTGACAGTGAGATCTGCACAAAGTAGCCATCTAAACAGCTGGTGCATGAAGTGACACTATAAGAACACAAATACACACACACATATATCCTACCCTTGAGTTCCCCCAACTTCTTACAGTAAATCCTTCCAGAACTTCCTTCTAAGCATAACTTGTCACACATATCAAGACAGCAGCTTGCCTCTGAAACATTCAAAGGAAAGAAATTATTAAAGAGTAAATACAAACAGTATAAAACAGGATAGAGGAAAATGCCTTCACTAATAACAAAAAAGTAAAATTAAAATACACTTTGAAATACCATTTTGCACTAAATCTGAAGCTGCTTTTTTACTCAGACAATTCTGGGCGCAGTCAGGGGATGAGAATTATGTTGAATCTGAACAGACACACACAGCTGAAAGCAAAGCAGAACCTTTCATAAATCTGACAAGATTGAAGTAACAAAAAGAGAGTCTTAGGCATTATGGACAGTTTCCCTCTCTACATTTTTCAAATTTTGAAGCTACAAAGGCCAAAAGCTAAAATAAAATTCTGCAAAAAAGCCCAGGATAAAACAAAATTTAAGAGCTCAAAAGCCTCCAAGAAAAGATGCCCCAAAGAACAAAATCAGGTTCTCCAATAATGGCCCTGAAAGGAACCAGGAGCAAGGTATCATTCAATTAAAACTAACCTTCAGGCCACTCAGTATTCTCCAGGATTAAGGTCATGAGCTCACTCTACATTTGTGGCAGAAGGTAAGCCTCTTTCAGGAGAAAATATCTTCAGGAGCATATATCACCTCTAACATTTAACTAAAAGTTACAAGGATGCCAAAAAGCAGGATCATGCAAGTAAATATCAAGAGGAACAAAGCCACAAAACAGAAAGGAACATACATGCTATCTAGATACAAAGTTAACAAACTAGACATTAAATAACAATGATTAAATATGTTTAAGAAAACAGAGAAGTGATGAAGGAAGAGTATGGAAAGATGGCAAACTTCACTGGCAACTGTTTTGTTTTGTTGAGGTCTCCCAGTAACCTTTGGCTACCTAAGCAAGTTTAGGGCCAGCCTACACTACACAGTGAGACTCTGTCTCAGAAAAAAGAAACAACAACAAAATGTGAATTGAAGCGAACTTCAACATAAAATGATAGAAATTGGAACACACCAGCCAAGTGTGGTACACACCTGTAATCCCAGCACTCTTGGGGCAGAAGGATGATAAGAATTTGAAGCCAGCCTGAGCTACACAGCGAGTTCAAGGCCAGCCTGTACTGCACAGCCAGACCTTCTCAAGAAAAGAAGAAATTGAAACACAGAATAAAATCTTTAAATGCTGAAAAATCTATATTATGTACACAGCAAACAGATCCTCCAAGATGAAGTAAACAATTCTAAAACCTTTGAATAGATACAGAATTCTGCACTAGCAGACAATCATTAAAAGAAGTATTAAAGGAGCAGTACAAATGCAGACAGAACTAAAGAACAACTAGGCATTATAAAAACAAATACAATATATAACATGGACCATGTGGAAACTGGAACTGTCATGAATTACTGCTGGGAAGATAAAATAATACAGCCATTGTGGAAAACAGTATAGCAGTTCCTCAAAATTTACCCACAGAATTATCATACAACCCAGAAATTCTTCCCCGTTACACTCAAAAGGACTGAAAGTAGAGACTTCAAATATATTTGTACACACATCTTCACAGCAGCATTTTTATAATCGCCAAAAAGTGGAGGCAACTCGAGTGGATACTAACAGAAGAACAAAACCGGGTGATACAATCCATGAATGCCGTACTTGAACAGTGAAATATTAAGTAGCCTTAAAAAGGAAAATTCTGATATATCCGCCAACATGGATAAACCTTAAAGACATTATCCTAAGTGAAAAATGCCAGCCAAAACAAGACAAATACTATGATTGTACTTACATGAGCTACCCAAACTAAACAAAACCACAGAAACAGAAAGGGTAGAATGGTACTGACAAAGGGGCTGGATGCAGGGCAGGAGAAGCATGGTTTAAGACAGAGATTTAGTTTTAACGGATTTTTTTGTTTGTTTTTGGCGGAACTAGGGATTGAACTCAGGCCCTTGAGCTTGCCAGGGAAGCGTTTATTCTACTGAGCCATTTCCCTGGCCCGACAGAGATTTAGTTTTACGAGATATAAAAATTCTAGAGATTGACAGTGATTACAGTTAACTGATATGAATGCTATTAATACCACTGAAGAGCACATTTAAATGATTAAAATAAATTTTTGTTATATATTTTACTATGATTTTTCAAAATAAAATGGTGATAACACTTAATAGACATAATTCATTCCTAAATAAAAGCAAAAGATATTAACTAAATATTAAAAGTTTCTCTTTATGAGAATACATTCAACACAAATAGACTCAAAGTAGGACTTTTACAAAATGTTAGACCATAAAAAATAAAACAAAATACACTATCATATACCAATAACAGAGGAGATCTGAAAGCAAAATGCACTGCTACAGATATTTAAAAATTTTTTCAAAATGGTGAAAAGACCAACTGACCATGAAGTTACCATAGTCCTAAATTCATACACACTGAATAGTGGCTCTAATACAAAGCCACTGGATTACTTGCTAAGTAAGCAAACAAACAAAAGAACAGGGACATAAAATACTTGAACACATTTCACCAAACTGTACATACATGTTCTGAACTCAAAAGCAGCAAAACATGTTTTCCAAATAAATTATGGAATATTTACTAAGAAAAGGCTATCATTAGGATATAAGGCCATACTCAAATTTCAATTATGCAAGTATACTACAGACTCTGACCACAGTAAAAGTAAACACAGCACAACAACAGAGAAACAAATTCAACAAAAACACTCAAAGTTCTGAATAATACATGGGTCTATGAGCAAACCAACAGAAACTAAAATCTTTTTAACTTACAATGAAAACAGCATAACAGTATGTGGGCGATATCTACATCAACAGTTAAAGAAAATTTAAAAGTCAAATTGACACATTATGCTTGGGAAGCTGAGGCAGGAAGATTGCTGTAAGTTTCACATCATCCTGGGCTACACACTGAGTTCAAGAACAGCCTGTACTATGTAGCAAAAATATACTATTAACAAAAAAGTAAATAGCAATGACCTACAAAATTTTCCCTTTTTATACAAAAGGGAAAAATCAATAAAGCCAAAAATTTAAAAGGGTGATAAAACTGATAAAATCTTTAGAACAAATCAAATGGGCGAAAACTCCCACAAATTACAAATAAGAGTAATTTAAAGGTAAGTATCATTACAAATGTACAAATACAGAAAAGAGGGATGATAATATACTGAAAACATAGATTAACAAAGAAAATTCTTTGAAAAATCACTTTTCTGACAAAATTAGAAACAGAAAATCTGAATAACCCTTTAATAAAATGAGTCTGAATTTTTTTAAAAAGACTCCAAGAAATATACAAACCTAGATCACTTCATTGGTGAACTCTTCCAAACACTTTAAGTATAGAAATGCTTTTATAAAATATTCAAAACTCGGAGTTATCAGGCCAACCCAATGCTGAAAACAACCTAGATATAATAACATAACCTGGATATGGTAAGAAGGGGAAATTACCAACACCCCTCAACGAACACAGAAACAAAATACTCTAACAAAACACTGTCATATTTAATCTGACAATATATTAAAAAGGTAACACATAGCATGAGTTTACCCAAAGAATAAACTCTATTTGTAATTTGTTTATTTGTGGTTTTTGTTTTTATTTCTGTTTCTTTTCAGTCTTTTTCAGACAGGGCTTCACTATGTATTTCAGGTTGGCCTTGAACTAACGCCTAGCCCAGACTGGCTTCAAAACCACAGAGATGCTCCCACCTCAGCCTCCTAAGCATTGGTATTACATGAGCGAGCAACCACACCCAGCCTGCAATGGTGTTGTAATATTTTTAAAGAATCAAAATAAAGAGAAGGAGGCCAGGAGATGGCAAGAGGGAAAAGAAGAAGGGGATGGAAAAAAAAGATATGTTACATATACATACCAACTCCCCACTTGGAATATAATAAATTATGTACTGCAACCAAATGCTAAGAAAACTTTTTTTTTTTTTTTTTTTTTTTTATTTTTGGCGGAACCGGGGATTGAACTGAGGCCCTTGCGCTTGCCAGACAAGCACTTTATTCTACTGAGCCATCTCCCTGGTCCCAAGAAAACTTTTTTTTTTTTTTTTTTGCGGAACCGGGGATTGAACTCAGATCCTTGCATTTTTGCCAGTCAAGTGTTTATCCTGCTGAGCCATCTCCCCGGCCCCAAGAAAACTTTTTAAAGTATCAACAATTTAACGCATCAATGTCTCATTCGATGAGATTCATCATTTATTCATGATAAAATAAGCCAACTAAACTGGAAAAACATTTTATTTTCACATTAAAAAAAATCCTTATTTTCACAAAGTACCTTTACATATTTTTTATTTTATTGGCACAGTTTAGGTACAGATAAAACATTCATCATAGGGACTCTGTACCTGTACATTACATAACCTTTTTTCCCATTCCTCTCCCCTCCCTTCAATCTCTCTTCCTCTACCTATAAATGCTTTGTTTCCATTTTTTTCTTTCTTTTCCCTTTTTTCCTTGTCCCTTCTTTATTTTATCCCTCCCCCCTACCCTGTTCCTCTTTTCATTTAAACATTTTCTTCCCATATCCTTGTACCTTTTACACATTTTGGTCCCCATTTATATTTTCAGTTTCAATTTATTTTGGATAAATAGTTTTGGATAAAGAAGTTTGCATCTAAGGTTGTCAAGTTCACTACCATGGGCCTAAGGTAAAGTAGAATGCAATGCTAATAACATGGCAGAAGAAAGCTGCTTAATAACTGAGCCCGGAAACAGTGGAAAAAACAGAGCCACAGAGAATGGGGCCAGGGACCAGATAAAGTCCCCTTGGTCATGCCCCCATAACTCATCCCCTTTAAGTAGCCACACACACCCCCGTTTCCAATCATCTTCCAATAATGCACACCACCAAATTACGATCCCATCAGTGATTATCCCACTGAGGACATCAAAGCCCTCATCATCCAGTAACTTCTCTATGCCCCAACTCTGATCTTGCTGCTTTGAAGATCAAGCACTCAATACATGAGTCTTCAGGGGACATTTCAGTTAAACCATAACATAAACTGCTAGTATGGGAAGCACATTAGTACTCTTGTTCACACTATACTAAAGGCTCTAGCTCACATAATACGGCAAAAAGCAAAACATATACAGACCAATGAAACAAAAGGTCTTAAAAACTGGAAATAATATGACTGCCATTACTTACAAACAACACACCTATCTATATACTATCAGAGTATAGAACAGTAAAATTCAAAATAAATTTAAGGCAGTTAAAATTCAAATAAATTTAAATCAATATATAAAAATCTACATGTTCATATATCAACAAAAAATAAACAGGGGCTGGGGAGATAGCTCTGCAATCTAAGCGCCTACCTGGCAAGCACAAGGACCCAGGTTTGATCCCTGGTACCACCTACCATGCCAGCCCCAGAACCCCAGACACACTGTGCCCCACTACCAAAACTGGGCGTGATGGCACATGCTGGTAGTCCTAGCACTGGGGAGGCTGAGACAGGAGGATCACTACGAGTCTGAGCTGCATAGTGAGACCCTGTACCAAATAAAAGGTTTTTAAAGGATTTTTGAAAAGGAATAGCAATTAAGCTATAATGTAATAAAAATACAATTATCTAGGACTCAGTCTGTGCAAAATTTATATACCTTAAAAGCCAAAAGCATGTAAAAGCCACAGATTTAATCCCTAGTACCTCAAAGTTTAAAAAAGAGAAAAATGCATATAGTAAGTTATAGAACTAAGTGCAAATATATACTATGTTCATGAACTTAACATCATAATCAGGCCACTTTCCCCCTGTATCTTTAGATTCTAAGTACACTATGCATAATTCCATAGAGGATGGTCATGGTGGCACAAGCCTATAATCACAGCACTTGGGAGGCTGAGGAGGAGGATTACTGTGAGTTCAAAGCTAGTCTGGGCTAAACAGTGAGTTCAAAGCTAGTCTGGGCTACACAGCAAGATCTTGCCTCAATAACTAATAAATATAACTCCCAAAAGTTCATCTGTAAATGCAAAATGGCAAGCCTAAAATATACACACAGAAAAGCGAAGGCAATCTTGAAAAAACAAAAGGATTTTATTACCAGATAGCATAATCTGTTACAAAGGTAAAATAATTAAGAAAATATAGTCCTAGCATTGGTAGAGGCAAAAATATTCAACTGGGGGCCGGGGAGATGGCTCAGCAGAATAAGCGCTTCCCTGGCAAGCACAAGGGCCTGAGTTCAATCCTCAGTTCCGCAAAAACAAAAAAACAAACAACAACAAAAAAAAAAAATCAACTGGAACACAAGTGAGAAACCTAGCTATATACACAGTATCACATAACTTATAAAAATTACTCTATATGGATTATTCTACCTACAAAAAGAACACATCAAAAAAAGGAACTTCAGGCTGAGGAGGTAGCTCAATGGCATAAGCACCTGCCTGGCAAGCACAAGGTCCCAAGTTCTCTCCAATACCACATACTATATAGACCCCAAAACTGTGCATGGTGGTGTATGCCTATAAACCCAGCACAGGGGAGGCTGACACAGGAGGATCACTATGAGTCTGAACCACACAGTGAGATCAATAAATAAAATAAATAATAAAATCAAAAATCAAAAAGGAACTTTAAATTTTTTCACTAAAATATCTGGCATCTGGGCTGGAGAGATGGCTCAGTGGTCTAAAGCACCTACTTAGAACAAGCTTAGTAAAGCACAGGGACCTTGGTTCAATCCCCCAGCACCACATGCCAGCCCGCCCCGCCCCCTGGTGGGCTGAGCTGGCCACACACACACACACACACACACACACAAATAAATAAATTTAAAAAAATAAAAATAAAAATAAAATAAAATAAAATATCTGGCATCTAATTTTTAAAAATTACAAGGCAGGGGCGAGGGCGAGTTCGATCTCCAGGCCTGCCATGCCGGCCCTGCCCCCAGTGAGCACTGAGACGGTGATTGAGACTAGGCATGGTGGCACGTGCCTATAATCCCAGCTATTGAGAGACTGAACACAGGCAGATCACGAGTCTGATCTACACAGTAAGACCCTGTAGACCCTGTATTAAATTAAAAAAAAAAAAAAAAAAAAAAAAAAAAAAAAAAAAACCCAAGGTATAAGGCAGGCCACAAAAACACAAAAGGCTAACAAGAAATCAAGAGAAAAAAATACATACTACAAGTAGATCCTCATTTGAGTTGCAGCTGGCTAAAGGTTAGATCTGAAATGTCCTCCTAAAGACCAAGTATTAAAGCCTTAATCTCTAGCTTGGTGCTACTGGGAGATGGTGGAAATTTTACAGGCTCTGTGAATAACAGCGGTTTCCAGTGTGAATTTTTTGCCAGAGTTCTGTGTTTCACTGTAGACGGGAACAGGCTTTGGAATGCCTGGAGCTTAGCTGGCCTTTCTCTATGAAAAACTTACTCTTAGATACACAAATCATAGGGCAGAAAGTTTCGGCTGTATTTAGAGCACTGGAGGATTAAGATGTAGTTACAGCCTGGCGCCCATATGAATGAAGAACTCTAGAATTCTCTAGAAGGACTGCAGGATGCAGGTCACTTCCTTTTCTCTTTGTGCTTCTCTAACCATCAGGTGAATGGCCTCCTTTGCTACAAGTTCCAACCATGAGAGGTGCTACTACACCAGACACAAGAGACCAGAGCCAATGTTGCAACCTCAAAAACTATAGTCCAAAATAAACCTTTTCTCTGTAACTGGATTTTTATCAGATATTCAGATATAGTAACTGACAGGTTTGATTCAAAGTTTCCCAAGCACCCTGCCCCAATCTCCTTCTTTGTTTCCCAGGCATCCTGCCCCCAAACTCACTCCCCTTTTGCCCCACTGAGCCAAGCCCAAAACCACAGAACAAGTCTGCCTATTTTGAGCTGGGCAAGCAACCACTGAAACACTCCTTTGTTAACATTGAAGGTCCCCCACAGATCAGGTAGCCCTACCAAGATCAGCTCTCCCTCAGCTGTTCTAGCACACAACCACCCTCTGCACAAAACTCCTAAAAGCCCTGTGCTTTGCCTTGTTTGCTGCTGTCTTGGTCAGCTATACAGTCAGCCTGCTTGCTGCCCCCAATAAATCTACTTGTGTCAGAACGCCTGGTCTGGTCAATTGCATGGGTTCCTACATAACAGTAACAAAACTAACACAAGTTATAGACTCCATGATTAACAGGTTCACTAAAATAGAAAGCTTAAATAGAACTTGAATCCATTTTAAAATTTGGAAACTCTAAAATTAAAAAACATAACAATTTCAATTAAGAAGTCAATAACTTTTAAATAGATATACAATGAATTAGTACATAGTAGTATAAATCAATAGAAAATATGCAAACTGGCAAACAACAAAATGAAGAGAAAATGCAAGAGGGAATAACGAAAGACAATAACACCTAATATATTCATTTCCAATATAAAAAATAGAAAATAACAAAAAAAACTTGAAGAGTAGATAGGAATTTTCTAAATCTGACAAAAGACATCAAATTATAAACTCAAGAAACTATATACTCAAAGCAGGTTGTTAAATATTAAGGAATTCTAAGAATAACAGATTAAAATTCTTGAAAACTAAAGATGAAGAGAACTATCCAAAAGTAGATACACATTCCCCTCATAAGAAAACAGTAAGGGGGCTGGTGAGATGGCTCAGTGGTCTAAAGAACCTACCTAGAACAAGCTTAGCAAAGCACAAGGACCACGGTTCAATCCCCCAGCACCACATGCCAGCCAGCCCACCCCCTGGTGGGCTAAGCTGGTCAAACACACACACACACACACACACACACATAAATAAATTTTTTAAAAAAAGAAAGAAAACAGTAAGACCAATATTTCAAGGATATTAAAAGATTGAAAAAGCCACTTTTACTTTTCTTTTTAATTTCTTATAACTTTTTTAACCAGTTTTGCACATTTATATCTACAACTAATTTGAAGATAAAAGCATGCAATAAAGCAACCATTGTTAGATCCTATTATTTTGTTTAGTGAAATTTTTATATCATTTCTAATTATTTAAATTATTTTCTATTCTTAAAAAAATAAAAAATAATAATTCAATCTTTAAAACAACAGTACTACTCTGTTGCTGCCCCTGCTCCTCCTTTTTTGCTCTTGCTGTTTTGCTGTTTTCCGCTGCCATGAACTGCTGCCCTTGGCCATGTACCACTCTGCCTTGGAACCTGCTGTTTATGGACAAAAACTACTCCACAAACTGAGCTAAATGACCTTTCCTTCCACACAAAAAAAAGCAATAATACAATAATGCTAAGTCTCTGGGACTAAAAACTTAAAGGAGGAGTGTTTAATGAAATTAAACTATCAAAACATCATTTAGAATACCTCGGAAGATGTTGGACTGGTAGCTAAGAAAGGGCCTTTCCAAAATTTGTTGTTCAGACACTGCAAGATAGCAACATGAGGAAGAGACAGAAGTGGGTACCTGGGACTAAGGAAAGACCTGAAGTAGGAACTGAAGCCCACAGGGAGAGCAAAGAGACAAACTTCAACAAAGAAGGTGGCAGGCAGTGCCATCTCCATGAGCCTGGACTCACTGCATGGGAAGGGTAGCTCAAACTTAGACACATAGTGACTACTGGTTACCCAATATGCCTCCAGAGAGAAACACTCTAGTGGAACCATTCAGTGGACACAGCAACTGCACCGCTGAGTGAGTTCTTCAGGTTCAGAGTACCACACTGGAGGAAAGAGTGATGGGCCAGGAGGCATCTTTCAGAGGGGACAACTGCATTCAGAATGCAGAACAGCTTCAGCCAGGTTACATCTAGTGACAGGGTAAGGGAGCTGAGGTAAGGTTCAAACCTGCAAGAGTAAAATTGCCTGCAAACTGAGCTAATCTGGTTCCAGCCTCATATCAGGAAACCAGCCTAAAAGTCAGTGGAACTAAAGGTACAGGCTCACTGGAATTCTCCACTGCTGTGCTTCTATGAAGCTACACGTGGCAGGCTAGGATGAATTAACTCTGATTGAGACTCTGTATGCCCCCCTTATCTATAGTGACAGCAGAGAAACGCTTGAAGTACACATTTTCTTTTTTTCTTTCTTCTTTTTTCACTCTTATTTTTTGCTTTGTTTTTCCTTGGTAGTTTGTTCTTGTTTTTATGAGTGTAAACATGGTTTCTAGTTTGTTGCTGCTTTTCTGCTGTTTTCTTTCTTCTGTTCCTGTCTTGTCTTTACCAGCTCCACCAAAGTTTTCAATCTTTCTCTGTCCTCCAACCTTCCTTCTAATCTCTTCCTCTCCTTCACTTTCTCTGTTTTTTCACCCAATCCTGTTTAAATTTCCTCCCCTAACAGTAAAACTGGCATATTGAAGACAAATTTACTAAATATAAATTTCTGGTTAGTTTTAGATCTTATTATATAACCATAAATCTAGTTCAAGGCTCACTAACATAAATGCCACAGCCTGGCAAGTACAAGGTCCTGAGTTTGATTACCGGTACCAAAATCAAGCAATCAATCAATCAACCTAGTTCATATTATTAAAGGTGGCAGGTTACTAGTGACCATAGTTTCTAGGCTATGTTCTTTGCTACTTAAAAAAAAAATTTTTATTTATTTGGTGCTGGGTCTCACTACACAGCTCAGACTCTCAGTGATCCTCCTGTCTCAGCCTCCCCAGCACTGGGATTAGAGTCATGAGCCACCATACCCTGTTTGGGTGGCCAGCTCAGTGTGCCCGAGGTTCCAGGTCCAGCACAGCATGTGGTACCATGGATCAAACCCAGGTCCTTGCACTTATCAGGAAGGTGCTTAGACTGCCAAGCTATCTTCCCAGCCTGCTATAACTGTTACTATTGTTTGCACCACTTAGCCAAAGTGACATAATTGTTCTAGTCAGTTCTCCCTGGTATACCAAGGCTGAGACTGCATAAGGGTCATTAAAAAAAATACCATATGCCAGGGCCAAAGAACCAAGTGATGAGCCAAGGAGGCAGCAGCTGCATATCCCCAATAAATTAAAGAGGCAGGCTCTTTCAACAGACTCAAAAACCAGCTACACCTGGAAAACACCTCTGAGAAGTAGTCATTGCCTAAGCGTTGTAACACTAGAAATGAAGCTACTAATCTTAGGTAATTTAGAAGCACCAACTCAGAAATTAAACTAAAGGAAAAAAAAAAAAAAAGAAAGAAAACAGAATGAGAATACACTTAAACAAGATGCAATTTAGGAATTATAGTTCAACAAAGACAAACCCAGAGGACAATAAAGTAGATCTGAAAGCCACCCAGCTGGAGTTTCTGAAGTAGTAACAAGCCAAAGTAACAAAGCAGATGAACAAGGCTCTAGAAAAAAAAAAAAAAAAAAACTAGAAATAATTTCTCAGGTAGTTACAGAGATGGTGACCATAATAAAAGACACTCTTAGTGATTCTAGAGCTGATTAAAAAAACTTTAAAAATATAGGAACTTAGGAAAAAAAACATGAATACCCAACATGAAAGAAATGGAATCCATGAAACACATCAGAACACACTA
Organism: Octodon degus; assembly: GCF_000260255.1. Classification (NCBI taxonomy): domain Eukaryota; kingdom Metazoa; phylum Chordata; class Mammalia; order Rodentia; family Octodontidae; genus Octodon; species Octodon degus. The sequence continues at coordinate 2,759,900 of NW_004524659.1, read as the reverse complement.
TCAGAAAATTGAAAATTCCACTGAAAGTAGAGGTGACATGAGAATGAATGAAGACAGAATTATGGGGTTAGCACTCATGAAAAAAAAGATCTCTAATAATAGCCAAGGGCGTTAACACTGATAGGAGTCAATGAAAAAGCAAGAGACTCTGCAAATGACATTGGAAAAAAAAAAAAAAAAAAAAAACCCTGTTCACAAGTCATGACAGAAAACTTTCCAGGCAGGGAAAAAGTCAAGTGAGGCATACAGAACTCCAATTAGCCATGATAAAAAAAAAAAGTCTACATACAATAGTCAAGATTTCAGAAGTTCAACATAAGAACACAATATAAGCTATTAGAAAAAAGAAACAAACCAACTATGAGGAAAGCCCACCAGAATCATAGAAGATTTCTCAAGACAAACTCTCAAGAGCTTAGAGTAAATATTTCAAGCCCTAAGAAAAACCTCCAATCCAGACTAACATACCCTGCAAAACCCTTTCAAAATTGATGAAGAAATAAGTTACTTCAGTGTCAAAAAACACCTGAGGAAATTCATGAACAACAAACCAACACAACAGAATGTTCTTTTTTTTTTTTTTTTTTTTTTTTTTGGCGGAACCAGGGATTGAACTAAGGCCCTTGCGCTTGCCAGGGAAGCGCTTATTCCACTGAGCCATCTCCCTGGCCCCAGAATGTTCTTAAGAGATAATAAGGACTACAGGCCAGGGAGAAAGCTCAGTAGAATAATCACAAGGTCCTGAGTTCAATCCCCGGTACTGCTAAAAAAATTTTTTTAAAAAAGAGAGAGATAATAAAGACCATAATTCCATCAACCCAACAGAATGAATTCACCAGGCAAGGCAAGCAATTAAATGGGGGTGGGGGAGACAGGAAAATAACATGACAAGGGTAATACATATCAGTTATAACTACTAATGTCAATGATCTCAATTCACCAGTCAAAATAAATAGACCAGCAGAATGGATTAAGAAGCAAGATCCAACAATATGTTGCACATGATAAACACATTTAACTCAAAAAGAAATTCGTAGACTGAAAGTCAAAAGATGAAAAATAATACTCCATGCAACACAAACCTCACGGTAGCTATTCTAAAAATGAGGGGTAGCTATTCTACTTGCAGATAAAGTGGATCCCAAGACAAGACTGATGAAGAGAGACAAAAAAGGTTACTATGTCCTTCTAGAGGAAACAATTCAAGAGGAATAAATACCAATCATATCAATCTCTCTATATATATATAAAGTGTATATATAATGTGTGTGTATATATATATATACACAATATCAGTATATCAACTATATAAAAGATATTAACAGACATGAAAAATCAAATAAGAACAATTATAATGGGGACCACAATACCCAGTTACAAATGGATCAACTAGACCAAAAAAATTAACAATGAAATATTAGAACTGATCCAAACTTTTGAACAAATGTACTGAGTAGATGTACTGTTCCACCCTAAAAATATCAAAACACACTCCTCTCAATTCTAACAGGACACCAGGGATGAGGGATTAAAGGAAGGAGAGGAGAATGGGGAAAAAGCAGCAAGATGTATAGGCATAGCTTCAAATTCTCTACAATGAGTGTTATCACTATATCTAAAATATACCAATAGAAAACAGGTAAGAACTTATTTCCACAAAAATAATATAAAATAAAATGCACTTTGAAGAAACACTCTAGGATGAGGGCAGAAAAAAGTACAGTAAATGCAGCACATCCTGTGCCAGAAAGCAAGGTAATGATCAAAGAGTAATGCAACGTATGGGGGGATGCACGCTTTCACCAGTTTCTAGTAATTCCCTCTTCTAAATTTGGGATGATCTGAACATCAAATGAACAGCAGAAATTACAAAACAATAAAAATTCAAAGTAAACTATTTAAATATACACACATATCTAAAGAGAGCTGACACTAAACAGGGAAGGGCTCCTGCAAGGGCTCTTCATTACAGAAAAACACTAGGTAATAAACACAAGTAGTTAGGAAATCACCGATTAGCAAACACCAATATACTAACTGATTTAGGCAAGGATCATTCATGACAAAAGACTACTGGGGAACAGAGTATTTTTGTCTTATCACTCTTAAAATACTCAGTCCTTATAAAAAAAAGGGCTATCTTTACAGCAGAATGATCTGGCAGATGCGATATGTAAGTTGTTAGCAACACCAAAAATGGAATACAGTGGCTTCATGTATCTTCTAATGTGATGCGCCATAAATTATCATCACCTATGTACATTTTTTTGTTTCTTCGTGGTTATAGTCATTATACATCTCCAAATCATTGTGCAGTCTCCATGAAAACTGACCCAACCCCTTAAAAAATGTCAAATTTCGTAGACAAAAGACAGAAGTAAGATTATTTCAGATGAAAATACACACAAGAGATAATACCATACTACAGCCAAATGCAATAATGGTATTTGGATCACAGATTGAAAAAGGAGTTGGAAAGGACGATCTTAGAAAAACTGAAAAATTGTAATTTGTTAGCTGTCAATGTTAACACCTTGAGTTTGAAAAAAACGTATTGTGGGGGCTGGAGAGATGGCTCAGTGGTCTCAAGCACCTACTTGGAACAAGCTTGGCAAAGCACAGGGACCGCAGTTCGATCCACCACATGCCAGCCAGCCCCGCCCCCTGGTGGGCTGAGCTGGCCACACACACACACACACACACACACTCTAAATAAATGTAAAACATAAAAATTAAAAGAATTCATTAGGGGCCGGGGAGATGGCTCAGTGGAATAAGCACTTCCCTGGCAAACACAAGGGCCTGAGTTCAATCCCCGGTTCTGCAAAAAAAAAAAAAAAAAAAAAAGAATTCATTAAAAAAAAAATGTATTATGGCTTAGAGAAGAATGACCTTGTTCTAAAATGACATGTGCTCAAGTATTAGGGATCTGATATCTGTAATTTATTTCCAAACGATTCAGCAATTAAAATAAAATAGAAGAAAAGGAAAAGCAAACACGACACAGCTGATGTCTCTAAAGAATGTTCATTACATTTTTCTAATTTTCTAGTGTTAACAATTTTTTTCAAAAGAAACAATTGCAGTTTAAAGGTGAAAAGATTGCATTATAACACTAAAAAACTGAGATTCAAAATCTAGAGATGAAATCAAGTAACACAAGTTAACAGATGTTCAAATCCAAACTGAAAATATTAGGTGGAAAATAAATATTATGATCAAAGCACACAGTCTATGCCTCTTCTTCCCTCTCTCCTTTCCCAAGGCCATTCTTGTGTTGTGTTCCAATCTGAGGAAGTCTAACACAAAATAATTTTCTTCCCCCTCAAAATACTGTATTGTTTATTAAAAACTTCCAAAAGACTTAAAACAAAGTTGTCTTTTTCTCATGGCTCTTAACTAGAATGAATGATACTGAGTGTTAACAATAACAACAAGTTGTTCTAAAAGAACTATAACTTACAAGCAGTGAGTTCTAAAACCTCACCTACTTACAAAATGAAATGTACCTTAGGCTATACAAGCAAACATGTTCTTCCAACTCCACCATTCTTTAAAAAAGAAAAAAAAAAAGTGTGAAGAACCTCATCATTATATCAAATTCACTTTTTTCAATGAATCACCTGTAATTTAGGAAAAACATTTTCTAAAACTCAACACCTATTCATAAAAGCTCTTAGCAAATTTATATAAGAAAATTTCCTACCACTTGGGAGGCTACAGCAGGAGGATCATTGTGAGTTTGAGACCAGCCTGGGCTACAAAGTGAACTCAAGGCCTGCCTGAGATGTACAGCAAAACCCTGTCTCAAAAAGACAAGAAAGAAAGAAAAAGCCATTTTCCTTCATCTGGTAAAAGTATTAAAAAATCCACAGTAAAATCACACTTAATGATGAATTTATAAACTTTTACCTGAAAGCCACTACCACTACTTCCACTCAGTCTTGTACTAGCCATCCTAGCAAGCACAAAATGTAAGAAAAATACAAACCAAAAGGACTGAAAGTAAAATAATCTTGAGGAATCGCAACTATGCTCACACTGCCCGATATGAAGATAACTTGCAAAACCACAATGATTAACACAGTCCAGGTGTGTTGAAAGGCAACAGAACAGAGTTGAGAAACAAATCTATATATTGTCACCTGGCTTATGACAAAGATAAGGCAGTGGGAACATGACAGCTTTTCCAATAAATGATGAAAAGGCAACTAGATACCCATAAAATGAAAACGAAATCTTGCCTCAATCGCACACTGAACACAAAATCAACTCCAGATAGAATGTAGAGATCAAAATATAGTAGTTTAGTCATTAAAGTAGACACAGAAACCTGATGATGGTCATAGCATCAGATAAAAACAAAACAAAGTACAATAAAACAGGGCACCAGGTTAAGAGCTAATTTAAAAGCTAAGCCAAGCTTAGTGATACAAAGATAAACACAGAAACAAAGAATAAAAGGTTGAGATTAAAAGGGAAAAAAAAAGGCTCTTTCCTATAGAAAGTTGCTCCTTGAGTACCTGAATGTAGGCTAAATAATAACAACTGATTTCTCCTTTGAACTCATGTCCTTTAAAGTGAGCCTCCCAACCTCTTCCCTACCTATCTATATAGAGCCAAAACAATGACCCCTGACTGGCCTTCTTTCCCCTCTTGGTACAGACTTCTCAAGAGGTTTTTGCTTATTATTATTTGCAATAAACATTCCCTTAAATTCCGTTTGTTCTCAAATTTATTCCTCAGTTTTTGAAGACAACTCAAGTTTATACAAAATTGTTTCCTGAACTGTTTCAACTTGCAAGTCAACAAACTTCTAGAAGACAACATGAAGGACATGTTCAGTACATTTGTAAGAAAGACTTCTCAAAACAAGACCGCCTCAGAGATACAGCTGAGTTGCAGAAGACATGCTAGCATTCAGAAAAGCGTTTTCACCCCTCGCAAAGGAGGGAGAGCAATGAAGAAAGGCCCACCAGTCATGAAGAAAATAATTAAAAATTTCAGTTCAACAAAGGCACAATCACAGAATATCAACTCAAGCCCTTGGGTAAGGAAGAAATTTATAACCCATAACTTAACTAAAAAAGCAACTATGTCAAAAATATACAAAGCATTACTATCAATAAACTAGAACATGACAAACATTCTCAGTGAAATTGGACAAGTATTCAGCATGCGTTTTACTTTAAAAAAAAATTAAAATCCAAACAGCCAATAAGTATATGAAAAGGTGATGAACCTCTTCATTTGTTACTAGAATAGCAACCAAATATGAAAAAAATAAACAAACAAGTAATATCAAATGTTGGTAAGGATGTGAAGTGGCTGGCTGGACCTTTCACCATTGCTAGCAGGAGTTGTAAACCAGTATAACCACTTTGGAAAGCAGCAGTATAAATAAAGCTGAAGATGTAACTATCCTCTTAGAAAATTCTAAGTAAAAGGTAGAAGCAAAGTGTCCAAGCGAAGAATTAGTGAAACTGTGAGAGCCATAACTTCCCTGGCTGCTTACAAAGGAGGCATTCCTTAGAATTCCCTTATGCTCTCTGAGTTAGCTGATCTCATCTATCACTCAGTATCAAACATTTTTAAACGTACCTTCTCCATGTGCTCAGCACTAGTGCAATCTCCATGCAAGCAACGTGTTGCTCTAGTTTGTTCACTACTGCATGCTTAGCAGAACATTCATGGCACATTCAGTGTGCTGAATGAGCGTTATGGTTCCAATTCCCAGCTTGGAGAGAGCAGCTATTGAATAACGTACATGGCTAACAGCTCCTTTAATTCTCTGGTTTAGTGTAATGTGATAAATAAACATGAGTAGCCTCCAACTAAATTAGGAGTTCTGCTTTAAGAAAAATTTAAAATATTTAGTCCTAATGAATTTAATTCTTCAATGTTCTATTTTCAGGAAAACTGTAAGCTAATCCAAAATTAAAAATAAGAATATTAGGCACCCAATAATAAACTGTCCTAATAAGTTTTCCAATCTTACTACTATCCTACAAATAAACTTTTGAAAATATGCTATGTTCCACTGTTTTCGTATTATACTGAAGTCTTAAT
>NW_004524659.1:2750147-2753616 GCF_000260255.1 Octodon degus | reverse complement strand
AAAAAAAAAAAAAAAAAAAAAAAAAAAACCTGTAGGTGAATACTGTTCACAGACTTACTTTAAACAGATGATTTGATTTTCCCTCTTTTGTCAAAGTTTAAACAAACTTTTGAGAGGGGAATAGAGGATAGCAATTGAAAGATGTTTGAATAAATTCTAACAGCTCTGGAGTAACTAAGAAAAAACTTGCCAATTTGATGTTCAAACCAGCCAAGGAATTTTTCAGGCTCAGAAAATATTTATCAATTAAAGATACCGTACAACATCCAAGTTTACATAAAAATCAATTAAAGTAAATCTTACCAACATCTTTTATTGAAAAACTAAATAAAATTTCAACCAACTACAAAAACTTTCAGGTAAAGTTGTGCTTTAAAAACAATGGTGTCTTCAGGACTGGTGAGATAGCTCAGCAGTCTAAAGCGCCTGCTTAGGCAAGCGCACAGGGAGGGCGGCTGGATTTCCCAGCACTGCAAACTTTGCCAGCCCTGTCCTCGGGGTGGGCTGAGTCAGTCTCACACACACACACACACACACACACACACACACACACACAAAAACCAAAACAATATCTTTCTTATGTAAATATGTGAACATTTATACACATACAACTGAAACCATGCAATGCACATTTTACAGTTTTTAAAGACTATAAAATAACTAATCATATTTCATAAGTTATTCAGTCAATCCCCTAGTGCCAGATTCTTATTTTTCATTGTTACAAACAAAGCTACATATAACTTTTATTTCATCTTGAGGCTAGATCAAAAAAGGAATAAACCAAAGTTTTAATACAAAGGTTTCTTAAAAAAACGTTTCAGCACTGATCTAAAAGTGAAAATACTAAAATATCTGATCCTGTATGTTTACTTCAGATGTGTCTCACTTAATTGGGATTCATGCCCTCTGTTCACTTCTGCTCTCAAGATGCCAATTCTGTAGATGAACAAGGAAAACAGATACCATGATAAAACTTGTTATACCCTCTGGCACAATAGAAAAAAATAAAACTATGACCAACATTTAAACCACATTATTACCTAGCAGTTCTTCTCAATATACTTGAAAGTTTCCAAGGGAAAATATGCCCTAAACCTAAGCCATCCACTGTACCTAATGAATTCATTTCTCTTACCCTTCTAGGGCCAGCTAGCTAGGCCCCAACCCAGGGAAAACTGAGAAAATGATCCTTCAAGCCATTTTCTTAGGGTTTCATTCTCTCTGAGGGAACTTAAAAAAGGAAAAGCTTTTTTATATAAAGAACTTGTAAGTGACAAACTCTTATGATACAGTAATGTCATATTTCTCTTTTTTACATTCAGAATATCACCACATTCTTATTATTATTTTGGTGGAACCGGGGATTGAACTCAGGCCCTTGCACTTGCCAGGGAAGTGCTTATTCCACTGTGCCATCTCCCCAGCCCCAACCACACTATTTTGGTACTAATGTCCACTGTATATTCTCAAAACTGAACTGACTTTAAGTCCCTCACAAACATATTTAATCCACTATTCACCCAGTAAACCTTCCTGTATTAAACTATAATTAAAATATATAGCAGGGCCAGGGAGATAGCTCAGTAGAATAAGTGCTTGCCTGGCAAGCGCAGGGTCCTGAGTTCAATCCCTGGTACAGCAAACAAAAAAAAAAACATAGCTATATAACCAGTATATTCTGTGGCTTTGTGGGTCTCTGGTCCACTAAAGCGGTCTCCTCCATGAAGTAATCTCTCTACTGAAAGGGTTTATCAGGAAGCAGGAATTTTACTTCCCATGACAGATGTGCCAAAATAACATTAACACAACACAAATAATTTGCTAACGTAGTCAATGTTCACTGAAAACAAGTGTTCAGTTTGGACTGTAGCTGTTCGGTTCTGTTTCTTTCCTCACGTGAGTGGACATTCATACCAGCATGCTATTCAGAGCACCCCAAAAAGTATCCTTTGTATTTCAGCCACACTGACATCAGAATAAAACCAAGGGCATCTCCTTAAAGATGCTAAATGCGAGCAGGGACAGAGCTCAGCCGCACCGCACCTGCCTGGCAAGCACAAGGTCATGAGTTCGATTCCCCGTAGCAGAGGGAAAAAAAGCCAAATGGGAGAAAACTCAGCTAGAAGTATCAAAGAGGATAAAGTAATTCCACTGCGGCCTACAGGCAAAGGAGACACGTCTTCTGAAGGTCTGTTTCACATTTTCTGCTTAACAGCAACAAAAATGTAAAGCGTACTGTTAAAAAGGAACAAGTTTTCAGAAATGTCTCTTCTCTCCTTTCCAATTTTCTCTAAAAAAAAAAAAGCATGAATGTCTTATAAATTAAACTCACTAAATGAGATAAATTTTTAAAGCCCCTACCTTAAAAGTCACCAAGTTTAAAACCCAAAATTAAATATGATACTAAGAAAAAATATGGCTTCCAAAAGGAAAGCCAGTGCAGAAATAACTAAACCAATCTAATCAGACTAAGTAAGAGTCCCTCAGTTTATCCCAACAGGTGGTTTCCAATTTCTTAGGAGTCTATGAAAAACCTCATCAAGCTGAGGTCAGTACACCTGCATACCTTTCTAAGTAGTCATTTTCACACAGGAATATTCCATAGAAAAAGTTACAGATTCTCAAATCTGTATAGCTTTGAAGCAATTTCCTGTTTACAAGCCTTAATACTCTCTCCCAATACAACCTGGGATGAATTAAGTAAATTAACGTTGCTTTTTTTTTTTGTACAAGATTTGCCTTTGCACTCATAGGTATTCTCCTGCCTCAGCCTCCTGAGAACTGGGATTACAGGCAAGGAATAGGACTACAGGTACACACTATCAGGCCCGGCTAAACGTTAAAGAGAAATATCACAAGATCCATGGAAAATTTTCAGATTTAACAACAAAACCCTACTTCTTAAATCCAATGTACTTTTCCATATATAACCCCATTAGAAAATTCAAAATGTTCTCCTTGCTTCCTGGTATTGTAAAACTCATTTGTTAATAAGGCTAAAATTAAAATTTTCTAAAATGGCATTCTACTTTGTCGAATACTAAGCCTCCACGGTTGGGCTTGCACAAAAAGCGCATCCTAACATAGTAAAACTTCTACCTCCAAATAATGAGTAACAGAATATACATACATTTTAACAACCCTTAGGTCATAAGCTTTAAAAAAAAAAAAAAAACTGAACATTTTCATTTACAGTGCACCTCCTCACACTTCTCACGTTTTCTTCTTGTATGCTTTTTTTTTTTTTCAAAAATGGACCTCTACGTTCTGGTTAAAAGGACCGTCACCTCCTTCATCCCTCCTCCGCTCCAAGGTCAGAGGGCTTCAGACCAAAAACAGGAAAGACAACAAGCGCACGTGACAAAAGTTTCTCCCAGCACTCTCGCTCCCGGGGCCCGGGGCTGCGCTCCTCCCGCGGGGTCGGGCCCAGGCGCGGGCCGCAGGGGGCGGCGGGCAGGCCGCGGGG
>NW_004524659.1:2741473-2749710 GCF_000260255.1 Octodon degus | reverse complement strand
CCGGCGGTCGAGAGCTGGAGGAGCCGCGCCGGTAGCCGGGCCCAGCCAGGCGTCCCGCGGCGGCCGCGCCTCCTCGCGCCTCCCAGCGAGCCCCGCCTCTCGCCCCGCCCCGCGCGGCACGTCGGGAAGCGCGCGCACCCGCGCAGGCCCCGCCCCTTCGTCACGTGGGGCGGGGCTGTGGGGCCGGGGCGGAGCTTCCCGGGCAGCCCTCGGGGAACTTGAGTGCTGGCAAAGCCCGGCGGTTGCGGCGTGCGGACTTCAGGTGCTTCTTACCTCGCTCCGCGGTCTGGCTGTGGGAGCTGAGTTCATGCCCCGGAGGTGTTTTATATGCGCACTAGATTTTAGCAAATTCAACTCTTTTCCGTACTTTTTTAATGGATTAGAATAGACAACTATATTTTGCATATGTATTATATGTGACTCGCTGGGATTTTCCCACAAGTTGTTAGGTAGTACTGTGTTACTATGTGTACGGGCTACAGATTTTCTAAAGGTAACTTTGCCCACACTTCCTCCTGTGTGTGTGTGTGTGTGTGTGTGTGTGTTTGTGTGTGTGTGAAAGAGAGAGAGAGAGAGAAACACTGAAGATTGAACCCAATGCTTTTGCACTGAACCACCTTCCCGACCTTTTGTTTTGAGACAGGGCCTAAGTTGTCTAGGCTGAGCTCGAACTTTCTGTCCCCCTGCCTCATCCCCCACCCCCAGAGTACTGGAATTACAAGCCTACACCACCACACTCAGTTTTGGCTCTTATTCTGAGTCCTGTGTCCTCCTCCTCCTCCATACTTCGTACAAGGCAGACCTCCAAATAACCTTACTAAATGGGCTGGCTTTGTGCTGACCCCACTCCAGGCCCTAACGGTAGGAATGGGTCTCGTTTTGGCCTTGTACAGAAAGGAGTTGGCTGCAGGGTTCCTGCAGATTGCATGCCTTAGTGTGTCTGCTTACTCCAGTTTCTTTTCCCTCACTCCTGGCCAGCTTCCAAGTCCAGGTCCACCCTTTTTCAATTTGTTTCAAAGAATGAAAGCAAGGACAACTTGGAGGAAACAATACATTTTAATTCCTGTCTTTCTTTACTACATACCTGACTACAGTCACCTCGGAAGCACAGTGAAGATTTTACAATCTTACTACCTCCTAACACCATCCTTTCTTCCTTAGGTATCTCATAACTACTTCTTATTTCATTGTTTTCACTCCAGCCCCTGTAAGGGACATGGGCAGCTGTCACTCTGTGGCTCTTCTTTGAGGTGATCAACCCTAGCTCACGAATCCCTGTGCAGGTAGGATGCTGACTCATCTCTAGCAAGAGTTGAAGGGTAATGCATTTCACTTGAAAGTGGTTGGTTCAAGAATGAGCATGTGGCCAGGTGTGGTGACACCTGCCTGTAATCCCAGCACTGGGAAAGCTGAGGCAGGGGGATTGTTGCACGCTGAGGCCAGCCTGGACTACAATTGAGCTCAAGGCCAGCCTGAGCTGCATAGCGAGACACTGCCTCATGAAGACAAAAAAAGAGTGAGTGTGTGATGCTACACAAATAAAGTTTTCTAGAGGCTTCTGAGAAAGGTTTCCCACATTCTTTTAAAGTGCTTCCTAGGCCAGGGAGATGGCTCAGTAGAATAAGCACTTGCCTGGCCAGCACAAGGGCCTGAGTTTAATTCCCGGTTCTGCCAAAAAAAAAAAAAAAAAAAAAAAAGAAAGAAAGAAAAAGTGCTTCCATAAATAATTGTCCTCTGGGGGAGAAGTACAAAGCAGGTAGCCTTCTGTGTTCCAGACTGCCATCCTGGATGACCTAGACATTGCTAAGACTCAGGATGAAGTCCATCCTATGTCCAGTAGAGCCAAGAGATGGAACTTGAATCCCTAAACACATCACAGAGTCAACTCAAGACTGAATAAACCAAACCAGAAGTCTGCATTACCTCTGGACTTCTGGCTTAAGAGACCAATAAGCTTTCTCACTATTTTCTGTCAATGTCAGTCAAAGACATCTGATTCCCACGCATCTCTCTTTTCTCTTAAGTGTCTTTCTCTTTAGTATCTTGAATCACTTCTATTTTGTATTTATTATCTTGAATATTATCATTCAATGAGGTCATATTACGCTCCCTTTTACCATGCCCCGCCCCCATTGCTTCCCACTGCAACTGGAATAAAATCCAGATACTCCACTAGAATTGTGCATGACCTGACCCCACTTTCCACCTCTTTGCAGGCCATGAGTCAGTCACGCCAACTAGAGCAGTTCCTCTCTTCCTCCGACATGCCAAATTAGAGCCTGCCACTGGATCTTTGCACTTGCTGATGACTGTACATACAATACCTAATCCAAATCTTGGCATAGTTGACTCCTTTCTGTCACTCGGGCCTCAATTCAAATGAAGAGATTTTCCTAATACCCTGGCCACGAAAGCCTCCGCCTGACCTCCAGGCATCCACCGTCACTTCTCTGTTTACATTTGCCTCATAGCACTTGTCACTTTTGTTTTGCTTTGTCTTTTGAGATGGGCCCACTGTGTAGTCCAGGCTGTCCTCGAGCTTACACTGATCCTCCAACTTCCACCCTCTGAGTGTGGAGATCACAGGTGTATGCCGCCATATGCGGTTGCTTGTCACTTTTTAAAATGATGAGTATCATGCTTGTGATCTTCTCACTACATTAGAATGCCAACCCCATGCAGGCAAAGATAGAGCAAACAGTCACACTCAGGGAACATTTGCTGCTCCTTTATCTAGAATGGAGAATTTACCGTATTGCCCGCTCTTTCTTGGTCTCTGCCCTGTGGCCTCAACCAGTGCCAAACACAGCACAGACTCAACGGCAGAAGGCAGGCCAGCCTGAGTTAAATGCTCCCTGTTCAACATAAGAAGTTCAGATACAGCCGCAAAAACACTTGGACTTTAAAGCTAGCCAGAACCAAGCTGTACCCCCATCTCTGCCTCTTACTTGCTGAGAAGCCATAGACAACCAACCTCCCTCTGAATTTCACCTCTCCAAAAGACACTAGAATAGTGCGCTGGCTCAGGATTTTCCTGAAGAATGAAAACCGTCACAAATGTTTTGAGCATTTATTTTTTGAGATAGACTCTTGCTATGCAGCACAGGCAGGCCTTCAACTCACTACGTAGCCCCAGCTGGCCTCAAACTCACAGTGATCCTCCTGCCTCAACCTTCTGAGTGCTGGGATCACAGGCATGTGCTACTATGCCTGGAAAGGTCATCAAAACCCTAAAAGCCAAACAAAAGAGTGCCATCCTTCTAAAAATCCTTCAAATTCTAAGCCAGGCATGGTGGCCCATATCTGTAATCCCAGCACTTGGGAGGCTGAGGCAGGAGGGTCACTGTGAGTTCAAGACCAGCCTGTGCTGCATAATGAGACCTTGTTTCAAAAAAAACAAAAAATAAAAATAAAATCCTTCAAATTTTATTTATTTTTTATTTATTTTTATTTTGTTATTACTCCTTCAAATTTTAATCGCTTATCCAAGAAAACATCAGTGTTTCTAAAACACTTTTAATAAAACAAAGGTAAATTTCATCAAATATTTCGCCTTCCCTGTGTCAGGCCCTCCACTGGGCATAGGACACAAGAGGTGACCAAAGCAAGTGGCAGCCCTGTTTATGGATCTTGGCGTTGATGAGGAGCTTATAATTCATTCCTACCCCCTGTTATGATTTGTATCTAGTTGTCCCCCTCCAAGCCTCACCTAAATCATAGGGCAGTTGCCACTTCAAGGACTAGCCTGTGGCACAAGGGGTGGGGCCAGAGGACCAGGGTGGGGCTTGAGGGGCGGGGCCAGAGAGGCAGGAACTGTTACACTGACAGCCCGCGCCTCCCTACCCCCATCCCCCAGGCCTGGTGGCCTCTCTTGGAGGTATGGAGCGGGTCATCCCGGACACAGGGGCGACCCAGCCTCTCCTCCAGACCCTGTAGCATGCGTGGGGCAGCGGTTTCTGTGATTGAGGTCACCTGGGGCAGGGAGGAGATGTTTGGAGAAGACAAAGGCACTGACCCTCTCTCCTAAGCAAATAAGGCTCCGAGGTCTTGCTATGTAATTCAGGCTGCTTTAAACTGCGAAACCTCCAGTAATTGTGAGCTAAATAAACCTTTCCTTCCCTAAGTTTGAGTGTTGGGAATTCGTCCCAGCAACAAAAGAAGAGTAGTTTAGCAGATTAAAATGCCTGCAAGCATACGCAGGGGCTGGAAATTCAATCCCCAGGCCTGCCATGCCGGTCCCGCCTAAGGGGAGCGCTGAGACAGCGATTGAGACTTGGCGTGGTGGCGCGCGCCTGTAATCCCAGCTCTTGGGAGGCTGTAACAGGAGGATCACTATGAGTCCCATCTAGTAGTGAGACCCTGAACACCCTGTACACACTTCTCTAAAATACAGAGAGAGAGAGAGAAAGAGAGAGAGAGAGAGAGAGAGAGAGAGAGAGAAATAATTAATAATTGCAAAGGTAATAGTATAAAAACTTCAATGATTATACCCAAAGCAATCTACATCTTCTGAAAATATCATTTGGAAAAGTCACTGAAAAACAGCTACAGTCTTCAACAAGCAAAAATTAGCAATCAGTGAGGAGGAAGACAATGTGATTTCTAGCATTAGCACATTATGTAACACTCAAACCGTTTGGTTCTCAATAAAATATTAAAAAGGATATGTGTTAGCTTTCCATCACTATAATAGGTAATTCAACTTACAAAGAGAAAAGATTTATTTCTGCTCATAATTTTAGAAGTTCCAGTCCACAGTAAGTTGGCTCCATTGTTTTTACTTTTTATTTATTTATTCTTATAATTTTTAGTTTAGTTGTTTTGGGTTGGTTTTGTTTTTTGTTTTTTGGGTTTTTTTTTTTTTTTTTTTTTTGACACAGAGTCTAACTGTGTAGTGTAGGCTGGCCTTGAACTCACTTGTGTAGCCCAAGCTGGCCTCTAACTTGTAGCAATCCTCTGCCTCAGCTGCCCAAGTGCTAGAACTACAAGTGTACACCACCACACCTGGCGCCCCATTGATTTGAGGCCTGTGACAAAGCAGTCTATTACGGTGACAGTGCACAGCAGAACCAAACTGGTCATTTCATTGTCGGAGGCAAATAAAAGAGGAAGGCACCAGGCCCCAAAGTCTCTGTCAAGGGCAGCCCCAGGTGACCTACAAGTTCCCACTAGGGCTCACCTCCTACCACCTCCAGCACCTCCCCTGGGACCAAGGCTTTAGGTCCAACCTGGCCCTGTGGAGGGTAATTAAGATCTCAGCTATAGTAGCATATAAAGAAAGCCATGTAGTGGGGTGAGGAATTGAAAAGAAGCCAATCCTGAGACTCAAACTTGGTAAACATTCCACACAGTAATTAAATCAGTTGTTTTAAATGTGCACAATAAGCTAAAGAAAACCATAGGCAAAGAACTAAACAAAAACACAAAAGGTGGGTATGAACAAATAGAGAATGACAATAAAGACACTGAAAGTATAAAAAGGACGAAGAGCAGGTGAGACAGCTCAGTGGACTAAGTACCTGCTTAAACAAGCGCAGGGACCAGTGTTCAATCCCAGGCCCCATCTGCTGGGCTGTTCCCCAGCCCAGGTGTGATGAGCCAGCCATCAAGTCCATGTGTGGTGGAGCATGCCTGTAATCCCAGTACTGAGGAGGCTGGACACAGGAGGATCACTATGAGTCCAGGCTGGGTAGCGAGACCCTGTACAAAATACATTTTTTAAAAAAAGGAATAAAATAGAAATTCTGGAGAAATACAATAGCTGAAATAAAAACCTATACTATAGGCACCAAAAAGCTGATTTGAGAAAGAAGGAGTTATCAACAAACCTGGAGATAAGGCGAATGAAATTATCTAGGTACAGAGAGGGCAAAGAATGAAGGAAAATGAACAGAGCTTCAGAGATGTGTCAAATGTCACCGGAGAAACCAACGTGTGCAAATGCTACAGCCACTTTGGAGGAGAATGTGACAGTTTTTTACACTTAAGTATAGGCTTACCATAAACCCAGCAAATGCACTCCCAAATACTCCTCAACTGATTTCAAAATTTACATGGACACACGCAAATGTTTGCACTGGTAACAGCAAAGTGAAACCATGGTTCAATATACACGGGTTTAATTAACTGATATTATGCAAATCAAAGATTGCCTGCTTTGAATTTGTTACTTCCTGACTTAAACCCTCACTTCCCCCCATCAGAGGAGTAGCCTGGAGATTTCTCAAGTGTCTGCTCTCTGCTGTTGAGGGACTCAGTTGTCCACAGATATCCCCGAGTCCCGTGTGTCACCTTAACCTGGCTTCACAGTTAGCCAAAACGTCCAGTGAAATCTGAGTATCAGAGAAACAGCAAATAACTTGTTAAGTATATCCATGTAATATTTGGGATACACTTGTGCTAGAACAAGTCATGATTTATCTGCCATTCAAATTTAAATAGGCCTCCTGTATTTTATCTGTCAATCCCATCATATTCTCTTTCGCAGCTTTAAAAATAAATGCCCCCCCTTAAAAAAATGCCCAAGCACCAGGGACAAAGTCTTTGTCACTTAAACAGATCACGTTCCACTGCCAAAATACTGAGTATGGACACAGGAGAGGAGAGGTAGGGAACTGAAAGGTCATTTTATGAAATTGACACCTACTTGTTCTGCACTGCCAGGCTGAGAAGTCCTATGCTTGGCCCTGCAAAAGCGATTCTCAACTTTGACTGGGCATTGTGAGCTTAACAAAATTAATGCTTGGGAGATAGCTCAGCAAGGAGATAGCTCAGTGGAATATGTGCTTGCCTTGCAAGCACAAGGTCTGGAGTTCGACCCCTGGTACCACCAAGAAGAAAAAAAATTAATGCTTGGGTCTGGCCTGGTTTTGGAGGAATGTTCAAAGCTTCTTTGGTGGTTGTACTTAATAGTCAAGGCTACTATTTTCCTGATGCTTATAAACCACCCATACTTAGTGGCACAAATCGTTGTTCTGTAGGTTGGCAAAGTAGGGCTGGCAGCATCTCCCAGTCTCATGAAATCATCTGGCAAACTTTTCATACGCATGTCTGAACTTCGAGTATCATCTCAACAGGGCAGGCAGCCAGAGAAGCTACGGGATGCGTGACTAAAACATACAATAATGTGTATTTTTGTAATATGTTATTAAAAAAAGTCTCATTGCCATTATTCCACTTAAAATGTTCCTTCTCATTTGTAGAATACTTATCTCAACCTTCTTGTCACTTTCTGAAGCATTTCTGGGCGTCCTCTTTTGTATCTTTAGTTGTGCTGTCCTGGTTGCCTCAAAATCCTGAATTGATTCCAACCATTTTCTTTCATGGTCATTTTGATTCTGAGGAAGAGCCAGAAATTGCATGGTGGTGGATCCAGGGACAGGTGGATGGCGACACAGCATGATGTTTTTACAAACCTACCTTTCTAGTAGATGGCACTGGGCAGCTTCATTGACTGTATTTTTTATCATACCTGGTAGAGACACTCAGGAAAGAGGGCTTCCAGAACTGCTTCAGAAAGTAGCAAGAACAATGGCCCACGTGGGATACAAGTGATGGAGAGCATTTTGAGGTGGAATAATGGCAATGGATCTTTTTTTTATTTAATTTAATTAATTTATTTATTTATCTATTTATTGTGTGAGTGTGTGTGTGTGTGTGTGTGTGCGCACACGTGCCCGTGTGTGTGGCCAGCTCAGCCCACCAGGGGGCGGGCTGGCTGGCATGTGGTGCTGGGGGATTGAACTGTGGTCCCTGTGCTTTGCTAAGCTTGTTCTAAGTAGGTGCTTTAGACCACTGAGCCATCTCACCAGCCCCTGGATCTTTTAATGTAATAAAATATTTTTTAAATTTAAGCACTCCCTGTATTTTGGCCACACCGTGGCACATATGGCCCGAGCTTTCTTGCGGCAGGGAGGCTGGTTCCCAGGAGAGCGCCAGGAGGAAGAGGCACCACCTCTGCTAATCCAGCCTGGAAATCTTGCAGCCTCGTTTTAGCCACATTCTTTTATTAGAAGCAAACAGCTAAAGCTGGGTGTATTCGCTACATATAGAATTAGACTTCATCTCTTGATTGGACAAATTGTGATGCTGTGTCTCAAAAAATAAGAAAAGGGCTGGAGTTGTAGCTTGATGAGATAAGCCCTGGGTTCAATCTCCAGTAATTAAAAAAGTTGAGAGAGAGGGAGAGGAGAGGAAAAGGAAAAAAAAGAGAGAGAGAGAGAGAGAGAGCAAGCAAA